>NC_050579.1:14868158-15116891 GCF_011100635.1 Trichosurus vulpecula
TCTATCTTGTATTTGTGAAATTGATTTTTAGGGTACCAAAGTATAAGACTATCCTTATTGTAGTTAGGTAGATAAAACACTGGGGCTGGAGTCAGGAAGACCTGAGTTCAAATCCTGCCTCAGATACTTACTAGCAGTGTGACCCTGGGCAAGTCAAGTAACCTCTATCTGCCTCAGTTTCCTCATCTGAAAAATGGGGATAATCATAGCACCTAGCTCCCAGGGTGGTTGTGAGGATCACATATTTGTAAACCACTTAGCCCGGTGCCTGGCACATAGTAGGCTCTATATAATTACTTATTCCTTCCCTTCCCTTCTCCTTAGTTTAATAAACCTGTCCCAAAAGAAAATAAAATTAATCTGGCATGGCCCATCCTTGATAACGCCATTAATTAGAGCTGTTAGTCTCAGCATTTGGGGTAATAGTTTGGTGGTTCGGATCCAAGGAAAGTTATAAAAGTTTTGACAACAGTTTCACTGTGGTATCATTGGCTCATAAGTCTGTACATTTCATTCTTCATCAGTTATACAAATATTCAAAACTGTTCATTTAAAAATATCGATGTTGTAGTATAAATTGTGCTGGTCTAATTGCTTCCCTCTGCATCAGTTCACACAAGTCTTCCCAAGTTTCTCTGAAACTATCTGTTTCATAATTTTACTTCACAATAGTATTCTGTTGTATTCCACAGTTTGTTCAGCCCTCATTAATGGGTATCTCCTTAGTTTTCAATTGTTTCCATCACAAAAAAGTGGTTATTAATAGTTTTTGTATATGCAGGACCTCTTCATTTTCTTTGAACTCTTTGGGGTGTAGGTCTAGCAGTGGTACAGCTATGTCAAAAGGCATGTATTCTTTAGTAATTTTTTGTGTATAGCTCCAATTTTTCAGAATGTTTGGATCTACTCACAGTTCTAAAATCGTGAATTAATGTGCCTGTTTTCTCACATTCCTACCAACAAGGCATTTTTTGATCCTCTGCCATCTTTTCCAACCTGATGAGTATAAACTGATGATTACAGTTGCTTAATTTATACTTTTCTATTTGATTGTGATTTTTAAAATACATTTTAGATAGCTGTTAAAAGTATGCATTTCTTTTTATGAGAAGTAGTTGTTCTTTGACCATTCATCGATTAGGGAATGAATCATAACCTTAGAGACTTGCAACAATTTCCCATGGACTTTGGCTATAAGATCTGTTTTGTTGGAGATGTTTTATGCAACACCTTTTCTCAGAACCTATTTCCTCTTATCTTAGCTGAATTTATTTTATACATTCAAAAGCAAATACAAAATGTTATATAATTTAAGCAAAGATAGAAATAGAATATATAATTTATATAATATTATTTTATATAATTACTCTGTTTATATAGTTTAAGTAAATGTAAAAATGGCACTAGGGTGAACAAAGATGGGAAAAAACAACCACATAGGTCTAGTATATATGAGAAAGGTCTGTGCGTGAGGTGACATAATTGTGAGAACATTGAGGAATTGAGTCACAATGTATCTGAAGGAAGAGAAGCCACCAAAAGATCTTAATAATACAAAAAAAAAGCAACCGAGAGAATGCTACTGGCCAGAAAGGGCGGCTAGGTGGTGTAGTAGAAAGAGTGCTGGCCCTGGAGTTAGGAGAACCTGAGTTCAAATCCAGCCTCAGACAATTATTAAGTGTGACCCCAGGGAAGTCACTTAACCCTGTTTGCCTCAGTTTCCATCTGTAAAATGAGCAGAAGAAAGAAATGGTAAATCACTCAAGTTATCTTCGCCAAGAAAATCCCAAATGGGGTCCAGAGAGTCAGACAGTCAGACATGACTACCACTACTCACCCATTTGTGCATAATTGTGTGGAGAATCATCTGTTCCCCTATTAAGGGCATCTCCAATGGGGAACAGGCAGGCTTTCATGGGTGACAGTCTACAATGAACTATATCTTTACCATCTCACAATTGGCAGAAAGATTTAGAGGATACAAGATGGTGAGGCAGCAGCGTATAGAACACTGGGCCTGGAGTCAGGAAGACCCAAGTTCAAATCTAGCCTCAGATATTTCCTAGCTGTCTGAACCTAGGCAAATTACCTGCCCTCTGTTTGCCTCAGTTTCCTCAACTGTAAAATGAGGATGATGACAGCACCAACCTCACTGGACATCGTGAGGATCAAATGAAATAATGTTAAAATAAATATAAGTATTTAAAAATAAGCGGAGTTCCTGACACATAACAGGTACTTAACAAATGTTAGCTGATTATGAATCACAGTTGACTCAGTCAAACAAAGTGTAACCTCAAAGATTCTGTTTGCCATCCATAGATCAAAGTCATACAAGAGTCCCTGACAGGTTATAACAGTGGATGCAATCTACTTTAATAGCCATGACATCAGGTGAGGCATAAAAGAGGGTGGCATATTTGTGTGGAGAATCAATTTTAATGGAGGAGATCCAGTGATGAGTCCAGGTTCAGGATGGATTCCCTGTGGATGATAACGACCTCCAGATATTCCTGTTTTCAGGACTATTGGTATTATGCCTTACAATGTTACAGAACCTCCTAAAAAAAATAAAGATTTAAATCTCTTAGAAGAGATTGACCTCACCATCCACACAGGAAAGAGCAAGAGGATGGGCTTTGGGTGTGTCCCCAGCAACAGCCTAAATCTGTTTTCCAAAGACCAGCCTAAACCAAGAGTGGATGGTATCCTCACCAGGTCTTGAAATATTTGGCCATTGCAACTCAGAAAACAGAAGTACAAAACATCTCTCCCTCCTGCATTTGCAATGCCTGTGTCATCAAGGTGGAAAGGGGGCAGAGGAGATTAAGAGTCAGATTTTAAAGTACTTTTCTAAGCATTAGCTTGATTCTTTTAGACCTAGATCTGTTTAGAGATCTAGTGCCTAATGCATGGCCGTATCAAACACAAAAGGAACAGAAGGTCTCAGTTTTGGAATTACCATAGATGAATTACCATAGATGAAGCCAACAGATAAAAAGGCAGTTGATCTCAATAAATGGATGGCTCACAGGCAAATAAAGGAGTTGTCCGAGTTGGTTTTTATCATGCATCCCAGGGTAGCAAGAAATTGTTTTCTTGGGACATTTGGTCATCTCACATTTTGGGGCTCATGATAATAACCTGCAAAAAGAACACCATGAAAATAACTGCAGCTTAAGCTCAAATCTTTGTTGCAAAGGATTAGAAGGAAGAGAAATTCTCTGAAGCACTTGACAAAATGGTCCAAATGAAGCACAATCATTACTCTTTGGGTCTATGCATTCAGCCACTTGGAAACCCAGTTGGTCATTCTATTATCTGGCCCACGTCTTTCTATTTTGTCCATAAAGACACCATGAGAAACACTGTCAAATTCTTTGCTGAAATCTAGTGCTGTCCTCTATCTAGTCTTTTGATCTAAAAACTTATCCTGCCAGAGGTAGGTGCAGCCTAGGAGCCACAGCAACTTTCCTTTGCCTGTGTATATCACTCAAGCCAGGGATCAGACCTGGTTCTTGAAATCACAGTAGACAAACACTCGGGTATACAGCACTTCTGCTCCTGTTGCTCCTGCCAAATGTTTTCTATAAGTGACCGTTGGCCTAGAATAAAACCACAAATCCCCACAAGGGGGCAGAGTACTCAGCTCTAAAAGGAACCCTAACCTCTGGTTAGTAAACTACTGGCAGCAGCAAATGCATCCTTGGAATTCCAGAAATTTATGGACGGGGGAAGCAGCTGTTGCTGCTTATGGCCATCTTGAGAGAGCAAACTTCTTCCCCGTGTGTGTATCCTTACGTAAAACCAATGAGAGCAGATGGAATCCACTCCCCTTGTCAGACCATGACAATCCCGCAGGTCTATTAGCTCATACCCAAACGCCTATTAACCTTATCTCAAAAAAAAAAAAAAAAAAGGAATAGTGTGGCATGATCTGGTCTGGCTTTTAGTGATCACCATATTCCTTTTTTAAGGATCCCTTTAATATTATGGTCTAGAGCAGGGGTGGGGAACCTGTGGCCTCAAGGCCACATGTGGCCCTCTAGGTCCTCAAGTGGGGCCCTTTGACTGACTCCACACTTCACGGAACAAATCCCCTTGATTTGTTTTGTTTTGTAAAACTTGGACTCAGTCAAAAGGCCACACCCAAGGACCTAGAGGATCACATGTGGCCTCAAGGGCCACAGGTTCCCCACCCCTGGTAGAGTATTGTCAGAAAGAGAAGTCGAAATCACTCACCTATAATTTGAGACACCAACTTCCTTTTTTTTTAAAGTAAGTTATCTTCTGTGTCATACATCACATCACCCCGTATATCCCTCCACGTTCTCCCCCTCCCAGAGAGCCATCCCATAGGACATATAGTATTTTTTAGAGAGAGGAAAAAAAAAATTGGTACAGCCAATTAACACATTGAAAATGTACCATTGTAACCCTTGTGGACTTTTCACCTCCTCGAAGGGGTGGACTGGAGGTGTTCTCTCATCTCTCTTTATTTGAGTCCCATTTGATCTTTATAATTTTGTTACATTTATTTATTAGTTTTTGGTGGACTGCTGTTCTTTCCATTTACAGTATTGTAGTTACTATGTATATTGTTTTCTTCCCTCTGCATCAGTTCATATAGATCTTTCCACGCTTCTCTGTATTGATCATAGACATCATTTCTTACAGCACAGTAATATTTCATGACATTGATGTACCAATATTCATTTAACCATTCGCTAACATATGGGCATCCACTTTCTTTATGATTCTTAGTGTTGCTATAAATATTTTGGAGTATGGGGGCTTTCTTTAAAAAAAAACAATGGCTGCCTTGGAGAAGGGAGCAAAGGAGTCCCCAGTTCAAAGGACATAGATTTTAGTCACTTCATTTTCATAATTCCAAATTGCTTTCAAAAACAGTTGTACTGTTTCACAACTCCACCAACAATGTAATGGTATGACTAACATTCCCTAACCCTCCACAATCCCTCCAACATTGGCTGTTGTTATTTTTTATCATTTTTGCCGATTTGAATGGTATAAGGTAAATCCTCAGGGTTGGTTTGATTTGCATTCCTCGTATTATTAGTGATTGAAGGGTTCTTTCATGTGGTTGTGAACACTTTGCATTTCTTTTGAGAACTGTTTGTTTATATCCTTTGACCATTTATCTGTTGGGGAATGGCTATTAGTCGTATATATTTATTAATTATTTCTATATCTTGGATTGTTGTTGTTTAGTTGTTTAATCATGTCTGACTCTTCATGACCCCATGACCCCATAGCACACCTTCTATCCTCTACTATCTCCCAGAGACTATCCAAGTTCATGTTTTTTGTTTCCATGACTGCATCCATCTCATCCTCTGCCATCCCCTTCTCCTTTTACCTTCAATCTTTCCCAACATGAGGGTCTTTTCCAATGAGTCCTGTCTTCTCATTATGTGGCCAAAGTATTTAAGCTTCAGCTTCAGTGTTTGACCTTTTAGTGAACAGCCTGAATTAACTTCTTTAAGTATGGACTGATTTGATCTCCTTGCTGTCCAAGGAACTCTCAGAAGTCTTCTCCAGCACCACAATTTGAAAGTGTGGATTCTGTGGTTCTCAGCTTTCCTTATAGTCCAACTCTCACAGCCATACGGTGCTACTGGAAAAACCATAGCTTTGACTATACAGACCTTTGTTGGCAAGATGATGTCTCTGCTTTTTCGTATGCTGTCCAGCTTTGCCATAGTTTTTGTTCCAAGGAGCATGGCTAATTTCATGGCTATAGTCACTGTCTGCAGTGATCTTTGAGCCCAAGAATATAAAATCTGACACATTTCTACTTCCTCTGTTTGCCAGGAAGTGCTAGGACCAGTCGCCGTGATTTTAGTGTTTTTAATATTAAGCTTCAAGCCAGCTTTTACACTCCCCTCTTTCATTCTTATCAAGTAGCTCCTTAATTCGTCTTCACTTTCTGACATCAGAGGAGTACCAAGTGCATATCTGAGGTTCTTGATATTCTCCCAGCAACCTCAATTCTGGCTTTCGATTCGTCCTGCCTGGCATCAGCCTGTCACATCACAGGATGTACTCTGTGTATAAGTTAAATAAAGAAAGTGACAATATATAGCCTTGTCATACTCCTTTCCCAATCTTAAACCTATCAGTCATTCCATTTTTGGTTCTAACTATTGTTTCTTGACCTACATATAGGTTCTTCAGGAGACAAGTAAGATGATTTGGTAGTCCCATCACTTTGAGGACTTGCAACATTTTGTTCTGATCCACACAAAGGCTTTAGTGTAGTCCAGAGGTGGGGAAACTGCAGCCTCTAGGTCCTCAAGCGTGGCCCTTTGACTGAATCCAAACTTCATAGAACAAATCCCTTTAATAAAAGGATTTATTCTGTAAAACTTGGACTCAGTCAAAAGGCCATACGCAAGGACCTAGAAGGCCAAATGTTGCCTTGAGGCCACAGGTTCCTCACCCCTGGTGTAGTCAATGAAGCAGAAGTCAATATTTTCCTGGAACTCCTTGCTTGCTTTTGTTGGCAATTTGGTCTGTAGTTCCTCTATCTCTTCAAAAACAAGCCTGCTCTTCTGAAGATTCTTGGTTTCCCTATTGCTGAAGCCTGGCTTGCAGAATCTTAAGCAAAAATTTGCTGGCATGTGAGATGAGCTCAGTTGTTTGGTACTTTGAACATTCTTTGGCATTGCCCTTTTTTAGGATTGGGACGTAAATTAATCTTTTCCAGTCCAGTGCTCACTGTGTTTTCCAAATTTGCTGCATATTGAGCACAGCACTTTAGTAGCATCATCTTTCAGGGTTTTCAGTAGCTCAGCTGGAATGCCATCACCTCCACCAGTCTTATTGTTATCAGTGCTTCCTAAGGCCCCATTGATTTCATTCTTCTGGGTGTCTGGCTCTAGATCAGTAACCACACCATAGTGGTTACTGGTGATGTTAAGATCTCTCTTGTATAGTTCTTCTGTATATTCTTGCCACCTCTTCTTAATCTGTTCTACTTCTGTTAAGTTCTTACCATTTTTTGGTCTTTTATCATGCCCATTTTTGCATGAAATGTTTTCAGATCTCTTTTCTTTTCCATTCTATTGTTTTCTTCTATTTTTTTGTGTTGCTCATTTAAGAAACCTTTCTCATCTTTCCTTGCTATTCTCTGAAATTTCTTGCTATTCTCTGAAATTCTCTGAAATCTTTCCCTCCCTTCCCCTCTCCCTGAGATGGTAAGCAATCTGATATGGGTTATACATAGGCAATCATGTAAAACATATTTCCATATTAGTTATTTTGTGGAAGAAAACTTAACCCCCCCCCAAAAAAAAAGAAGAAAGAAGGAAAGACAGTGACAAATAGTATGCTTCAGTCTGTATTCAGACATCATCAGTTCTTTCTCTGGAGATAGATAATATTTTTCATCATGAGCCCTTTGGAATTGTCTTGGATCATTGTGTTGCTGAGAATAGCTAAGTCATTCACAGTTCATTGTACAACATTGCTGTTAACTGTGTACAATATTCTGATTCTGCTCACTTCACTTTGAATCAGTTCATGTAAGTCTTTCAAGTTTTTCTAAAATCATCCTGCTCATCATTTCTTTATAAGAAATAATATTTCCAACAATATTCCATTGCAATCATATATCACAACTTGTTCAGTCATTCTCCAATTGATGAGCATCCCCTAAATTTCCGATTCTTTGCCACCACAAAAAGAACTGCTATAAATATTTTTGAGAAAAAGGTCCTTCCCCAGCCTGCCCCCCCGCCCCCGCCGCCTTTTTATCTCTTTGGGATGTAGACCTAGTAGTGGCATTGCTGGATCAAAGGGCATGCACAGTTTTATAGCCCTTTGGACATAGTTTCAAATTGCTCTCCAGAATGGTTGGATCAGTTCATAGCTCTACCAAACAGTGCATTATCCAACATTTATCGTTTTCCTTCTGTCATATTAGCCTATCTGATAGGTATGAGGTGGTACCTCAGAGTTGTTTTAATTTGCATTTCTCAAATCAATAGTGATTTAGAATATTTTTTCATATGACTATAGATAGCTTTGATTTCTTCTTCTAAAAACTGCCTGTTTATATCTTTTGACCATTTGGGAAATGACTTGTATTCTTATAAATTTGACTCATTTCTCCATGTATTTGGAAATGGGCCCTTTATCAGAAATACTTGCTATAAAAAACTTCTCCCCAGTTTTCTGCTTTCCTTCTAATTTTGGTTGCATTGGTTTTGTTTTTACAAACCCTTTTAAATTTAATGTAATCAAAATTATCCATTTTACATTTTATAGTGCACTCTACTTTTTGTTTGGTCCTAAATGCTTCCCTTTTTATAGATCTGACAGCTAAACTATTCCATGATCCCTTAATTTGCTTATGATATCACCCTTTATGTCTAAATTAACCCATTTTGGCCTTATCTTGGTATATGGTGTGAAATGTTGGTCTATACCTAGTTTCTACCATACTGTTTTCTAGTTTTCCCAGCAGTTTTTGTCAAATAGTGAATTTTTGTCCCCAAAGTTTGGATCTTTAGGTTTATCAAACACTAAATTACTGTAATAATTTACTACAATGTAATATGTACCTAATCTATTCTACTGATCTACCACTCTATTTCTTAGCCAGTACTAGATTGTATTGATGATCATCACTTTTTAATACAGTTTGAGATCTGGTATGGCTAGGCTACCTTCCTTCACATTTGTTTTCATTAATTCCCTTCATATTCTTCAACTTCTATTCTTTCGGATAAATTTTGTTATTATTTTTCTAGCTCTATAAAATAATTTTTGAAAGTTTGATATGAAAGTGAATAAGTAGATCAATTTAAGTATAATTGTCATTTTCGTTACAGTGGCTTGACCTATCCATGAATTGATATTTTTCCAGTTATTTAGATTTGACTTTATTTGTGTGAAAAGTGTTTTGTAATTGTGTTTATATAGTTCCTGGGATTGTCTTGGCAGGGAGACTCCCAAGTATTTTATGTTGTCTAGAGTTATTTTAAATGGAATTTCTCTATCTCTTGCTGCTGGATGTTGTTGGTAGTAGATAAAAATGTTGATGATTTATGTGGATTTATTTTATATCCTGCAACTTTGCTAAAGTTGTTAATTATTTCAAGTAGTTTTTTAGTCAATTCTCTAGGATTTCCATCTGGTCATAGTGTATGATCCTTGTGAGATATTGCTGTAATCTCCTTGCTAGTGTTTTATTTAAAATTTTTGCATCAATATTCATTAGGGAAATTGTTCTATAGTTTCCTTTCTGTTTTCACACTTCCTGGTTTAGATATCAGCACCACATTTATGTCATAAAAGGAATTTGGTAGGGCTCCTTCTTTATCTGTCTTTCCAAATAGTTTATATAGTATTGGAATTTGTTCTTTAAATGTTTGGTAGAATTCATTTGTGAATCCATCTGCCCTGGGGATTTTTTCTGAGGGAGTTCATTGATGGCTTGTTCAATTTCTTTTTCTAAGATGGGATTATTTAAACATTCCATTTCCATTTTTGTTAATATGAACAATTTATATTGTTATAAATATTTATCCATTTCACTTAGATTGTCAGATTTATTGGCATACAATAATTGCTCCTTATAATTGCTTTAATTACTTCTTCATTAGTGTTGAATTCACCCCTTTCGTTTTTGATACTGGTAATTTTGTTTTCTTCTTTCCTTTTTAAAATCAAATTAACCAATAATTTATCTATTTTGTTGTTTTTTTTCATAAAACCAATTCTAATTTTATTTATTACTTCAATGATTTTCTTACTTAAGATTTTATTAATCTCTCCTCTGATTTTCAGATTTCCAATTTGGTGTTCAATTGGGGATTTTTAATTTTTTCTTTTTTGTGGTTTTTTTTTTTTAGTCGTATGCCCAATTCATTGATGTGCTCTTTTTCTATTTTATTGAGGCAAGTGTCTAGAGATATAAAGTTTCCCCCAAGTAGTGCTTTGGCTGCATCCCATAAAGCTGAGTATACTATCTCTTTGTTGTCATTCTCTTTAATGAAATTATTGATTGTTTCTATGATTTGTTCTTTGATTCACTTATTCTTTAAGGATTAGATTATTTAGTTTCCAATTAATTTTTAATCTGCCCTTTATTGAAAGTAATTTTTATTGCATTTTGATGTGAAAAAGATGCATTTAGTATTTCTGCTTTTCTGCATTTGGTTGTGAGGTTTTTATGCCCTAATACATGGTCAATTTTTGTGTCAGGGCTATCTTCTTTACCTTTTGCTTTCCTTGTTTCCTCAGCTATTTGTAAGGCTTCATCAGGCAGCCATTTTGCTTTCTTGCTTTTCTTTTTCTTTGGAACATTTTTTGTTATTGCCTCCTGTACAATGTTGTGAACCTCTGTCCATGGTTCTTTGGGCACTCTACCAGATCTAATCCCTTAAATCTATTTTTCACTTCTATATTCATAAGGGATGTTATTTAGGTCATAGCTATATGGTCTGATGGTTTTCCCTACTTTCATCAATTTAGGTCTGAATTTTGCAATAAGAAATTTGTGATCTGATCATCCACAGTGAGCCCCTGGTCTTGTTTTAACTGACTATATAGAGTTTCTCCACCTTTGGCTGCAAAGTATGTAATCTATCGGATTTCCATATTGGCCATCTGGTGATGTCCATGTGTAGAATTGCCTTTTGGGTTACTGAAAAAGAGTGTTTGTTATGACCAGGGAGACATCTTGACAAAACTCTATTAGTCTCTGCCCTGTTTCATTTTGTACTCCAAGGCCAAACTCACCTCTTATTCCAACTATCATTTGTTTTCCTACTTTAGCATTCCAATTCCCTATAATGAATGTAACATTATTTTGATGTTATTTCTAGAAAATGTTGTAGATCTTCATAGAGCTGATCAACTTTGGCCTCTTCAGCAACTGTTGTTGGAGCACAGATTTGTATTACTGTGATGTCGAATGTTTTGCCTTAAATTCAAACAGATATCGTTCTGTCATTTTGAGATTATTACCTCAGTACTGCTTTTCTGCCCCTTTTTATTGACTGTGAGGGCTATTCCATTTATTCTAAGGGATTCTTGCCCATAGTAGTATAGGTAATGATCACCCGAACTAAATTCATTCATTCCCATCCATTTAAGTTCACTTACACTGATGTTTAATCTTTCCATCTCCTGTTTGACCAGATCCAGTTTACCATGGTTCATAGCTTTTACATTCCAGGTTTCTATGCAATATTGATCTTTACAGCACCAGACTTAATTTTCATCACCAGATGCATCCACAGCTAAGCTTCCTTTCAGCTTTGGGCCCACTCATTAATCAGTACTGAAGCCACTTGTAGTTGTCCTTTGCTCTTCCGCAGTAGTCTCTTAGACACCATCTGGCCTGCAGGGCTCATCTTCCAATGTCATCTTTTGTCATCTTAAACTGTTCATGAGGTTTTCTTGGCAAAGACACTGGAGAGGTTTGCTATTTCTTTCTCTAGCAGATCACCTTTTGTCAGAACTCTCCACCATGACCTATCCATCTTGGGTAACCCTGCATGGCATAGCTCATAGTTTCAGTGAGCTACACAAGCCCCTCTGCCATAACAAGGCAGTGATCTAGGCAGGAGGGAATATAATCTTCAATACCAAACCCTAATCAAAGAAATTTGATTCAAAGATTTTTTTTCCCCATTCAACCACTTCCATATTCTAGAGGCATTAATTTTGTTTTGCAGAAGCTTTTCAGTTTCAAGTAATCAAAGTTATCTACTTCGTTTTGTAATAACCTCTGCCTCTTAGTTAGTTAAGAAAACAACTTCTACCTATAGCTGTGAGAGCTTCATGATCTATTGATACCACCTTCCTTACACTTTCGAAAATCAGGACATTGGCTCATTTGTAATCCTTTGCTAACTATACTGCTCTCCAGGATTTTAAAAAAATGTGTCATATTTTTACTGATGACTTCTGTTTTTAAATGCATTGTTTTTACAATCTCTAAATACATCCTTCCCAATTCCCCTTCCCAGCAAGCCATCTCTTGTAACAAAACTTTTAAAAAAGCTATTCATCAAAACTAACCAACACACTGACCATGGCTAATAGCATGTTCAATATTTTACAACCATAGTCCCTTACCTATGTGATGATGGGGAAAAGGTGCATTTTATTGATTCTCTCCTTGGGTGAAGCTGGATCATCATAATTATTGGGGTTTTGTTTCCCTTTTTTGGTTTTTTCATTTATGTTTTTGAAGCCTTTGTGTTCTGCTCACTTCACTCTGCATAAGTTCATGTAAGTCTCTCACATTTGTCCTTTCTTAATGGCAAAATAATGTTCCATGATATTCATAAACATATACTTCATTTCCAGTTCTCTTCTACTATAAATAGTGCTGCTATGAATATTTGGACTTATATGGGACCTTACTTTCTATCTTTGACCTTCTTGACCTATGTGCCTAGCAATGGCATTTCTGTGTCACCACCTTGGACATTTTAGTTACACTTTCAAACATAATTCTGAATTGCTTCTCATAATGGTTGGGCCAATTTGCAATTCTACCAACAATGTATTAGTCTCTGCCTTTCCATAGCCCTTCCAGCATTGACTATTACCATCTTCGCCAAATTTCTAGTGAAACCTGAGTTAACATGATTTGTATTTCTCTTATTATTACTGATTTAGGGCAATATTTCATAAGGTTGTTAAATGCTGGAAATTCTTTTTCTCCTGGATTTTCAAGTTTTACTGAAAGAAGTCAGTGGGCCTTGTGCTTCAGATAGGGGTTGGACTAAATCAGAGCTTCTTAAACTTTTTCCACTTGTGACCCCTTTTCTC
Source organism: Trichosurus vulpecula (assembly GCF_011100635.1). Lineage (NCBI taxonomy): Eukaryota > Metazoa > Chordata > Mammalia > Diprotodontia > Phalangeridae > Trichosurus > Trichosurus vulpecula. The sequence goes on from NC_050579.1 coordinate 14,880,975, forward strand.
CCAAGAATAGATATAGATATAGATATGGAGATAGAGATATACACACGTATAATATGAATATACATATATATAATAGGTATACAAATCAAATATTTACTGATAATAAAGCACAAAGAAATACATGTTAAAACAATTCTTTGCTATACATATAATTTTACCATTTATTAAAGACAAAAACAAATTTGCATGCTAATGACGTGGATGTGCTTATTTATGTTTACATAAAGAATTAAATCTAAACAGTATATTTAATACTGCAGAACATAGAGCATCTTCCACATTTTTCAACATTGATCGATATTTTGATTTTGTAATAGTCAATGCTGACAGTGCTGCTCCCCATAAATACGGAGTACAAAATGGCAGAAGTATGTTTAGGGTCATTTCAGAAATTGTTGGAAATTCTGTCCTAATCCCAAGCCAAAATTCATTTAACGATTTTGTATGTACAGTAAAAACACTACAGTTTGTAACATATAATAGTCTTGAATCTGAGCCAAGGTTTTCTGGCAGCATTCATTGGTGTTGTGTTGCGTGATGGCAAGTGCAGCACAAAGTGTGCATGCTTTGTGTTTGGAACCAACACAGGCAAGCACTTCCAGAAGCACCCCAGATTCATTACATGTTTGATTTTTAATTAATTTTTGGCCATTGTGCTTTGAGAAACTTTTACTGTTGCAAAAGTTTTTGTGACCCCCACTTTCAGTTATGGGACCCCATATGGGCTCATGACACACGGTTTAAAAAGCACTGGACCAAATGACCTCTGAGGTCCTACGTGTTTGGGGGTTCTGTTGTACATACTCTCATTAGTTCTTAACAGACACAAGAAGGAGATGGAAAATAACTGAAATCCCTTGATATATGTTTCCCATAACTCATGACTTAATAAACTTATTCTGTCTGTTTGTTTGTTTTTTGGAGGAGGGAAGGCGGGGCAATTGGGGTTAAGTGACTTACCCAAGGTCACACAGCTACTAAGTGTGTCAAGTGTCTGAGGCCAGATCTGAACTCAGGTTCTCCTGACTCCAGGGTGCTCTACTCACTGCACCACCTAGTTGCCCCTACTAAACTTATTCTGTCACGATGTCATTTAATTTTTTTAAATTTTAAAATATTGATCATTTTAAAATACTGATTTCTGGTTTTTTAACTGAATATATTCCACTAAAATCCTACTCCAAAGTCTTATCATGGCATGAAGGTGATCCTGGGTTCTCAAAAGCTCTGCCGGCAAGAAGGACTTAAAAATCCTACTAAACTCAAAAGCCTTCAGGTTTGTATCTGGTGAAAAGCTGTGTATCTGCCATTCAAGGCCTTGCTCCATGTGGAGATATTTTTGACATTGACCAGGCAGCCAATGATGAATATTTTGGCCACAGTGATTCTTTAAGTTAACTGTAGGATACTTATTCTAGCATAATCTTTTCTTACCATAACCACCACGGCAGCATTGCCGTGGAAACTGAGTAGTAGGAAGGAACCTACCTGCCTGCTATTGAGCAGATTGTCCAGAGTTCCTGAGGTTCCTGTATTCTTGACCCTTTAAACAGACTTCCGGGAAGAAGGAGAATGCCACGATGGGCACCTTCAGGGAAGTCACCATGTGGATCTGATTGAGGGGGCAGAACAGAGTAGGTAGTCAATGAGCATTTATTAAGTGCCAGGCACTGTGCCAAGCTCTGGGGATGTAAAGAAAGACAAAAGACAAAGCCTGCCAATCAGGAGCTCACATTCCAATTCCAGTGTGAAGGTGGGAAGATGTACCACAGAGGTGATTGGTTCAGGAGCTGAAAACAAGTCAGGACTTTGGTTGCTGACCAGATGTGAGCAGGGAAGCCTAGCCAGTGACTCTCTCCTCCATCCTCCTGCCCTCAGAGGGAAGACTAGTGTCTTCAGCTGCCAGTTCAGTTTTTCACTGCTCTCTTTTGTCCTTTCTTGGATGCATCAATTGGTATTTCAAGGTTTTATTTCCCTACCCTATTGCATTTTATGTTTCCACTATTTAATTAGTTATTATAAGTAATATCAGCTTCACTTGCCTTCCCACAGAGACATATGACACTGTTATATCCTGAAGAGGCCTGGGAATTGAGAAGACTCACAAATGGGCATTTGATAAGGTATGTGGGAGCATCTCACTTTGGTTCTGATGACTTCCCTCCCATGGCCAAAGAAAGATGAGATGGAGTGAGGCACAAAGAGAAAGAGAATGAAGGGAATTTCTTTGCTAAGATGACCTTTTATCTTGCAAACCTGCCTTCTGTTGAGTAGATTGTCTCCAATTCTTCAGGAGAGGCTTCCATTGCTATCCTAAGAAAACCAGATGTTGGTTCCATTTCTCTAATTGAGGGGAAGCCAGAAGCAGTAGAGATGGTTAGAGATGAACTCACCCTCACTTTTATTTTCACTGTGAATAATCATTCGTATCTCCATTTTGTCATTGATAAATCCTTAATAAAATAGCAGCGACATTAACCTTGGTCTTTATTTAAGCCTAGGAGATGAGAGAAACAGAGACAGAGAGATGGACAGAGAAAAAGAGAGAGAGAGAGAGAGAGAGACAGAGACAGAGACAGAGACAGACAGACAGAGACAGAGAGACAGAGAACAGAGAAAGATAAAGAGAAAGATGAGCAAAAGCTTATGGAAAATAGGGTGTCATTTATTAAATAAATAAAATTTAATGAAGTAGGATTGAGGCTCAAAGCTACATGATTAGTGAGAAAGATTTTGCAATTTCTGCAACTAATATGGAAACATCAGAACATATCCTTTGACTGTCTTAGAACCTAGAGTGAGAATAAGTAAGGAGAATTATTCAATACCAAGTAAAGAGAGAGGAACCCACCCTGTCTAAGCTACACATAGAAACACCAGATCCTGAACTCCAAACCCACTGGCCAACAAACAAACAAACAAACAAAACACTCACTATGTTCTTCATTATTGAATTGCATAGAGAAGGACAGAGAAAAAAAAGATCCTATCCCTTAATTTTTTAAAAAGGTTTTAAAAAATTTTGAGCTTAAACACCAAATAAAATGAGAATTTCTATATACATGGTAGAGCATAAAGAGAGCCGTGTACATGAAACCATAAATCTGTAAAGTACAGCTTACTTTTCTTTTTTGAATATGTAATAAATTCAACATGGAACTTGCAAAGCTGTCAGTCCTCATCTTTAGTTCTTTTGGGCCTTCCTTCTCTTCTCTTCTGTGCATCTGAAAATGTTTCAGTGATCCTATTTTCTTTGTTTTCTTTTTTCCTCCCTTCCTTTCCTCATCTCTTTTTTCTTCCTTCCTTTCTCCTTTTCTCCCTTTCCCCCTTTCTCTTTCTTTCCTTCCTTTCTCTTTCTCCCTTTCTGTCTTTTTTCTTATAGCTCCTATCTCCCTTCCACCACTTCCCACACCCTGCATTAGGAAAAAAGTGCCCTTTGAACTAATATGCAATCAAGAAAAACAAATTCCCACATTGGCCATATCAAAAAATGTAAGTCTCATTCTGCACCCCAAGTCTCTGTTTGGAAGTATGGCATGCCTCATCATTGGTTCTCTGGAAACATAGCTGGTCACTGTATTTATGGACCAAAATTCACAAGCCTTTCAAAGTTATTTTTCTTTACAATGTTGTTGCTGTATAAATTATTTTCCTGGTTCTTACTTCACTCTGCATCCGTTCATACAATTTTTCCATTTCTTATGGTGAAATAATATTCTATTACATTCATATTCCATGATGTATCCAGTCATTCCCCAGCTGATGGACACTTCCTTTGTTTCCAGTTCTTTGCTATAGCAGAAAGAGTAATTGTGTACACATGGGTCCTTTTCTTACTTCTTTGATCTGTTGGGAATATAAGCCTAATGATGGTGTCTGAGTGGGGTCAAAGGGTTTATGCATAGTTTAGTGACTTTGAGAGCACAGTTCCAAACTGTTTTCCAGAATGGCTGGATCAATTCATAACTCTACCAACAGGCTTTCCTGAAGCCTCTCCAACATTTTTGTCAATCTAATGTATGCAAGGTGAAACCTGAGAGTTGCTTTAATTTGTGTTTCTCTAATTATTAATTATTTGGATCATCTTTTCATACGGCTATTGATGGCTTGGATTTTTTTCCTCAAAAACTGCCTGGTCTTATCATTTGACCAATTATCCATTGACCTCATTTGTTCAAAGGGGACAGAGGAAGACTGTTTTTCCTTCAGTGGAAGGTTTGTATGTGGTGTGGTGTGGTGTGGTGTGATGTGGTGTGGTGCAGTGCAGTGCAGTGCGGTGTGTGTGTGTGTTTGTGTGTAGGGGAGGGGTGAGCCAAATAGAAAGTCTGAGATTTTAATAACCTTGCTACAGATTGCATGAGTCCAATTTCAACCTTAGACCCATTTTTTTCTTCTCCTTTTGTAAACATAAAGAGCCATAAAACAGTGCTATGAAGCCAAGCCCAGATGGCTTCCTGAGAGACCAGCCGGCCCCTAGAGTGAAGATATGGTGTCATTGAGTTGAGCTGGAGAGCTGCACCTGGAGAGGCAGGAGCTCTGCAAGGCCTATCTGGATCTGAAGTTCTTAGCTTTAGGGGGTCAATGACATCTGCCCTCACTCAACAGCTTTGCCAGAAGAGCTTTGGAAGTCATCAACACAGAGGCAGTAATGAAATCCATGAGATGGATGAAGGGAGAAAACAGGAGGGAGAGAAGAAAAGAAGGCCTTGGAAAGGATCTTGGGAGGGCTTTACACTTTGAGGATTGGATGAGGACAGTGAACCAGCAAAGCCAGTTGAGAAGAGGGCAGTATTCACGGAAGCCAAGGGAGAGGAGAATATCCAGGTAAATCCAGGAAAAAATGGTAGGTCAAGGAGCATGACTGAGAAAAGACAGTGAAGAGAGGTAACTAATGACCTTGTAGAGAGCAGTCTCAAGAGTTGTGAGGTCAGAACCAAATATGAGAAGCTGAGGAGGGGCGGCTGTATAGACAGTGGCATTTTCTGTTGGATGTTTTGCTTTCGCCATGCCTTTTTCAGCTCAGGTTAAGGAGAGAAGAAATGCTATCTATCCCCAGACACATTAGCGATGACTGGTGATGGCGCCAGCGTGAAGGTCATTGAGGGCACATCTCCACTAATCATCTTAGGTAGAATGCAGAGAGTTGCGAGTCTGGAGATATGGGACAAGATGGAGTCTATTTTGGCAGCCAGGGAAGGAATCTTCTTTTAACACTCCCTTTTGCATTTGCTTTGCTGTGATTTAATCTCCCTATTTCTGTTTTCTCAATTTCTCATCTTTCCAGGGCTTTCCTCCCTGATTACAGACATTAGCAATGTCAGCTGAATGTTCTCTCTCTCTCTCTCTTTTTTTTTTTTTTTGCATTTCATTAATGTCCTTTTAAAATGCATTTTCTGGATGCCTTTTGTCTTTACATGGTCATCATTTCCATCCATCTCCTTCCAGACTGAACATTCCCTTTTGACAAAGAAACACCATTAAGCCAATCTGATGTGGTCTGGAAATGTACGCAATATTCTGTCCTTTTGGTTCCCTAATAGGGAAGCTTTATTTCATTATTTGTTCTCCATAAGCTTCAATGATTTTCAGGTTCCTGAGAATTCTACTTCCTTTTTATTGAATCTTTTCATTTACATTGTTGCAATCTTTGTGTAGATTGCTGAATTGCTTTCTCCATGTCTCTGCATCAGTTCATACAATCTACCCATGTTTCTCCCAATCCCTCATGTCGGTCATTCTTGTTGCATGATAATATCCCATTGGATTCACCTATCTTAGTTTATTCCCTAATCATTAGGGACCCACTTTGGTTCAAGGTGTTTGTTACCACAAAAAGCATTACTATAAATGTGTATGGACTAAACTGGCTGTTTGTTTGTCTTTGACCTCCATGGTGGTCAGTATAAACTCAGTAGGGGCATTGCTGAATCAAAGGGTATGGACAGTTTATTTTTCTTGCATAATCCCAAACTTATATCCCATATGGATGGACCTCTCACCATCAATAGAGCATGCTTGTCTTCTCATAATTCTACCTACATTGGGCATTCCCATTTTCGTTATCTTTCCCAATTTTCAGGGTGTGTTGAAATTTCAGAGTAGTTTTAATGCAGCTTTAGGAATAGTAGTGATTTGGAGCACATTTTCATGGTTTTCCTTTTGTTGTTTATTTTCCCAATATGTCACCAAACACCCTCTTATAGCAAAGAAAAACCAATAAAGACCATGTTTAACAGTGTATGCCACACTCCGCTCCCATAATCCTCCTCCTAGAGAAGTAGAGACTTGGAGTAGGGAAGGATGGGCCACCATCTGTTCTCTGGGATTGAGACTGCTCATGTCAGTCTGTCTGAGGGCTGCCTTTTAGGGGTGGTTTCATTTAATGCCCTATTGTAGTCATCAGGTATAAAATTCTCCACTTCGCTTACTTTTCTCAGCATTAGTTTATTTGCATCTTCCTAGGTTTGTCTGAATTCCTCATATTTAAAGGTCTTAATGTTGAATCAGAAGACCTGGACTTGAATCCTGATTTTACTACATACTATATGTATGATATTAGGCAGTCAATCAATCAACAAGTATGTATGTGTGTACGTATGTATGTACATATGTGTGTATTTGCTATGCTAGGTGGTGAATTGGATAAAGCACAGGACCTGGAATGAGGAAGACTCATCTTCTTGAGTTCAAATCTGGCTTCAGACACTTCCTAGCTGTGTGACCCTGGGCAAGTCACTTAGCCCCATTTACCTCAGTTTCCTCATCTATAAAATGTGCTGGAGAAGCAAATGACAAACCACTCCAGCATCTTCGCCAAAAAATACCCAAGTGGAGTCATGGAGAGTCAGATGACTGAAAATAACTAAACAGCGATAGCACCATGGGCTAGGTACTCACAATACAAAGAAAACATTTTGCCCTCAAAGCAGTTACATAGTATGGGGGAGGGGAAGAGAAACAGGAATGCAGAAAAGTAAATACAAATATGTATTAGTACATACACACATAGATATTAAATATATTATATATACATATGTGTCTATATAGGTACGTATGCCAAGTAATACCATATACCATATATATATATATGTATGTATGTGTGTGTATGTATATACACCAAGTAATAGGAATTGATGCCAAATAATTATTGAGGAAAAGTACTGGTGAAGTGGGGATCAGGAAAAGTCTCGTGAAGTCTTGAACAGTACTGGGGGACTTTGTTAAGAAGAGAACATTCTAGACCTGGGAAACAGCTTATGCAAAGACAAGGAGATGGGAAATGGAATATCATGTACTGGAAAGAGCAAATAGGCCAGTTGGCCTTTAAGTGTTTGAAGGAGAGTGTTGTTAAATCATTTTTCAGGTGTGTCTGATTCTTCCTGACCCCATTTGGGGTTTTCTGGGCATAGATACTGGAGCAGTTTGCTATTTCCTTTACCAGCTCTTTTTTTTTTTTTTGCTTTTTTTTTGGCAGGACAATTAGGGTTAAGTGACTTGCCCAAGGTCACACAGCTAGTACTTGTGTCAAGTGTCTGAGGCCGCATTTGAACTCAGGTCCTCCTGACTCCAGGGCCAGTGCTCTACTGACTGCGCCACCTAGCTGCCCCAACCAGCTCATTTTATATATGAGAAAACTGAGGCAAGCAGGGTGAAGTGACTTGCTGTAACAATGTTGCTTGCCGCTGCTGTGGCTGTGTAAGGCCAATAATACTAGCACACAGGAGGGCTGCCAGCACAGGTTCTTTGATCTGCTTTTCTAAGGAAAGCAACTTGAAGGAGTTAACAATCTCACTTTAATTAAACATACACATGTCATTCACTTAGTTCAGGGGGAAAAAGCCAGCACCCTGAACTTCAGAACAAATACAAATAGAAATTACAGAGACAATATAAACAGAGCAAACAACACAAGACCAGTCTATCCACAGTAATACATAGAGAAGCACCAATATCTGGGTTTTCAAGCTAAGCGGCTCTTAACAACGGCTCCCCAGAGTCTCCTCTAGTTCACACGACACTGTTCCAGTGAGTGAGAGCCCCAAACAAAATGCTAACCTCTGAGTTTATACCCCCTTCTTAGGGCCTGAAGGTTTCACACCTAATCAGCAAAGGGGGGTGGGGGGGGGTGGGGGGTGGCGGCACCGGGGTTAGCACCTAGTAAGACTTAATCAAACGCACTTGATCACTTTAGCATTCTAAAAGAGAAAACAGTTAAAAAAAAAAGTCCCACCTTAATTAATATTACACTGGCCCAGGGTCATACAGCTAGGAAGTGTCTGAGGCCGCATATGAACTCAGTAAGATGAGTCTTCCTGACTCTCCAGGCTTGTCACTCTATGCACTATGGCGCCACCTAGTTACCTAAGGAGCATAATATACAATAAAGCCTGGAAAGATAAACTGGAAGCAAACAAGTGAAGTGTATTAAATGCCAAACACAGTGTAACAACAATGTTGCTTGCAGCTGCTGTGGAGGTGTAAGACCAATAACACCAGCATACAGGAGGACTTCTAGGACAGGTTCTTTGATCTGCTTTTAAAAAGGAAAGCAACTTTAAAGGGTCAACAATCTTACTTTAATCAAACATATATATGCCATTCACTTAGTTCAGGGGAAAAGTCAACACCCTGAACTTCAGAGCAAATACAAACAGAAATTACAAGCAGAAATTATATAAACAGAGCAAATAACACAAATCAACAGACAGGGCTGCTAGCTGTCTGACCATAGCAATACATACATAGTTACCAGAGAGAGAGAAGCACCAACATCTGGGTTTTCAAAGCCAGGGGTCTCCTTAATGGCTACCCAGAGTCTCATCTGGCTACATCACAGGAACACGCTTCCCATGAGTGAGCCCCAAAGCAAAATGCAAACCTCCAACTATATATACACTTCTTCAGGGTCAGAGGGCATCACAACCCTCATGACCCAGGCTCATATGACTTAGGCTTCCATGTGACTTAAGCAGGTCACATGGGCCTATTAGTGGATGGGGAAGATCTTCCCATAAAGCAAAAAATACTTTAACAATACATATAGCAATCTGTATTTTATTCAAGGGGCCACAGGGAGCCCCTAGAGCTCCTTGAACTGAGTAGTGACATGGTCCAATGTGCACTTTAAGAATATCAATAGATCGCCCGCCTGGAGGACAGATTGGAAAAGGGAGAGATGAGACATGGAGACCAGTTGGGATGCTACCAAATAGTTCAGCTGAGAAGTGATAAGAACCTCAGCTGGGGGCAGAGGATTGTTGGGGAGAGGTTGGTTTTGTGAGTGAAGAAAAGGGGACAGTACAAAAGATTTTGTAGAGGTCAGATAGACAAGACTTGATTGGATACGGAGAATGAGAGAGAGTAAAGATCATGGAGGAGGACTCAGAAGTTACAAACATGGATTACCCAAGGAATGGCAATGCTCTTCCCCAGAATAAGGAAGGTCAAAAAGATTGGGTTGGGGAAGGATTAGGGAAGATAGGCAGGTATTATTTACTCTGGCCCAAGATCCTTTCCTCACCTCAGCCATTACCCTCCAATATGTATGTATCAGGTATGGTCCCCTAGTGCTGTTATCTGCATTGGGGGATTTCCCTCTTGACCACGATGAGATTTTCTTCTCTGGCAGGCCTATGGAAAGCTTGCTTTAACTGTAAATGAATGGATGGATGGATGTGATGGGTTGATGGGACCCGAGCCCCTAAAAAGGAAAAGACCATGTCTTTGAAAGCAATCCAATTTCCGAGTTTTCCCATGCATTCAGTAGCCCAGATCACTGGTGCCTCTGCCCAAAGCACTTGGCCCAAGCCAGCGCACCTAGATCACTTAATTAGCTTACTTGACATTCCTTTCACTGTTGCTCTTGGCCCACCCCAGACTACTTGCATATACTGACTGCTCCTTAATCCCATCTAGATCACCTAATTAGCCTACTTCATAGTCCTTTCACTGCTTTCACCTGGCCCACCCCAGACTATTTACCCCTCCTTAATCCCATTCAGATCCTTTCACTGTCCTTTTTGTGTACAAGTATCAATTTCACCCCCATCAAGTTGCAGATTCACTTAGAATCTAGCCCACTTCTATTGCTGTCGCGAATAAACCTCACTGCTTTGACTGAAAGAAGGCAGTGATCGAATTCCTTCAAGGCAGACTCCCGTACCCTTGCATTTTGGGGTTCTCAACACCCCAAACTGAAGCAGGTGGATGGATGAATGAATGAATAACTGAATAAATATTTATCAAGCACTGGAAATACAAATATGAAAGCAAAATAGCCCCTACTGTCAAGGAGTTTATATTCCTTTTTTAAATTCAAATTTATTTTATTTTCAGATCTAAATTCTTTCCTTCCCTCCTCAACTCATTGAGAAAACAAGGAAAACAAAACCCATTGCAAATATATAGTTGTGCAAAACAAATTTTTGCATTAACTACGTTAAAAAAGCAACAAATGGAAATAAATAGAAGAAAATATGCTTCAATCTGCCCTCTGAGTCCAGCAGTTCTGGTCTGGAGGTGAGTAATGTGTTTCATCCTGAGTCCTTTGGAGTTGTGGTTGGTTTTCCTACTGATCAAAGTTCTTAAGGCTTTCAAAGATTATTGTCTTTACAATATTGCCTTTACTATGTAGAGTGTTCTGGTTTTGCTCACTTCACTTTGCATCGCACATTTGTTCATACAAGTCTTCCTAGGATTGTATGAAACCATAGCCTTCTTCATTTCTCACAGTACAGTAGTATTCATTCACATTCATATACCATAACTTGTTCATCCATTCCCCCAATTGATGGACACCCCCTCAGTTTTCAATTCTTTATTTTATTTATTTTTTAAAATAGTTTATTTATTTTTAGTTTTCAACATTCACTTCCATAAGATTTTGAGTCTTAAATTTTCTTCCCCTCCCACTTCTCCCCCCTCTGCAAGATGGTGTGCAATCTGATATAGACTCTACATATACATTCATATTAAACATTTTCACATTAGTCATGATGTAAAGAAGAATTAGAACCAATGGGAGGAACCACAAGAAAGAAGAAACAAAACAAAAGAACCGAAGAAAAAGGAAGCAAATAGTATGCTTCCATTTGTGTTCAGACTCCAAAGTTCTTCCTCTGGATGTGGAGAGCATTTTCCATCATGAATCTTTTGGAGTTGTCCTAGGTCCTTGCATTGCTGAGAAAAGCTAAATCTCTCAAAGTCAATCATCACACAATATGGCTGTTACCATGCCCAAGGTTCTCCTAGTTCTGCTCATTTCAGTCTGCATCAGTTCATATAAGTCTTTCCAGGTTTTTCTGAAAGCATCCTGTTCATCATTTCTTATAGCACAATAGGATTCCATTACATTCATATATCACAACTTGTTCAGCCATTCCTCAGTTGATGGGCATCCCCTCAATTTCCAATTCTTTGCCACCACAAGAACAGCTGCTATAAATATGTTTGTACATGTGGGTCCTTTTCCTGTTTTTCTGATCTCTTTGGGATACAGACCTAGAAGTAGTATTGCTGGGTTAAAAAGTATGCACAGTTTTATGCTCTTTGGTCATAGTTCCAAATTACTCTCTAGAATGATTGGATCAGTTCACAACTCCACCAACAATGCATCAGTGTTCCAATTTTCCCATATCTTCTCCAACTTTTATAATTTTCCTGTTTTGTCACATTAGCCAATCTGACAGGAGAGATGTGGTACTAAGAGTTGTTTTGATTTGCATTTCTCTAATCAGTAGTGATTTAGAGCATTTTTTCATGTGACTATAGATAGTTTTAATTTCTTCATCTGAAAACTGCCTGTTCGTATCATTTGACCATTTATCAGTTGGGGAATCCAACTCTTTATTACCGCAAAAGGAGTTGCTCTAAATATTTCTGTACATATGGGCCTGTTTTTTCTTTCTTTGATCTCTGTAGGGCACATATCTGTAGTGCTATGGCTGGGTCAAATTGTATGTACAGTTTTAATAGCCTTCTGGGTCAAGATCCAAAGTGTTTTCCAGAATAGCTCCACCAACAATGCATTAGTATACCTATTTTTCTATACCTTCACAAATTTGTGATTTTCTTTTTTGTCGTTATTGTTATCTTAGCCAATCTTATGGGTTTGTGGCTGTTTTAATTTGCATTTCAAAGAGCTTACCTTCTGATGGGAGAGAACACACACAGGGGAGTGGCCACTCCAGAGTAAAAAAAAAAATGGTGAGTGGAAAAATGGAATAGTACATTCATACGCCCTTCCCAGAGGCAATGGCAGGAAGTTGTTTATACTTCATAGAGAAAGTGGAGGGGGTGGGAACAGAAGGATAATGTAAATATGTGTGTGTGTGTGTGTGGGGGGGGGGGAATGAGGACATATGATCCTATGGAGTGCAGAGTCCAGTGGCCTAACTCCTCCTAGGCACAATGGGTCTCTGTTGGTCCTATAGATTTAGAAGAGGTAGAGGGAGAGAGCCTAGTTTAGTACTGGGTACTGTAAGGCTGTGTAACAAGTGTTCGGTTGTTCAGAGCTCACAATAGGTATTCTGAATAGGGTTGTGGATTTTTTTTAATGTCACCAAGAATTTCCTTAGTATCCTTTCCAGAGAACCATCCTATGTAAAAAATAAGATTTTTAGAGAGAAAAAATAATCAGCAAAACCCATTAATCCATTGGAAATGTCTGAAATATGTTCAGTGTCCCACACCCATGGATCTCAACCCTCTTCAAAGGATTGGGGTGGGGCTGTCTTCTCATTTCAATGAATATATGAATGAAATGAGATAATATTTGTAAAGTGCTACTTCATTCTCAAGTTGCCAAGTCTTGTCAATTCTCCTGCCATAATGCCTCTCCTGTCTGTCACCTTCCCTTTGCACACTGAAGCACCACCCCAGTTCATCGCCTCACCACCATCAGTGGAAGCCCTGGCTCCCTCCAAGGTTTCCCATCTCCTTCAAGAGGTCTTGCTATTTCCCCCAGTCTTAATGTCCTTCCACATTATTTTGTATATATCCTCTTTATCCACTTCATCAGTGAACTTGGGTTTCCCCTCTCCAATCCAATGGGATCTTCCTGAGGGGAAGAAATATCTCACTCTTTATTAGTAGCCATAACATCTAGAATATTGCTTGGCACCTAGGAGGTGCTTTAATAAATTGGTGTTAATTGATGATTAAATTTGCAAAATTTCAGGCAAAGACATTCTCACTAGCCCTTGGTAGGTGCATTCCCTCACTGGCCAAGAGCCTGTCAGTCCTGGAATTTAAACCACAGTCCAGAAATCCCAATCATATTCTTACCTGCCCATTTTCCTCATTATGGTGCCTTTCTCTGTTGATCATTTCCAGTTTCTTCTGTCTGTATCTTGTTTGTACACTATCGCTTGCATGCTGTCTCCCTACTTAGAGTGTGTGAGTACCTGGAGAGCAGGAACTATCTTTTATGTTTCTTGATATCCCCAACACTTAGTGTAGTCCCTGGTACATAGTAGGCACTTAGTAAATATTTATTTATCCCCAAATCTTCTGAAGCCTTTTTCCTCAATTAGCATCAAAGATGAAAACACTGCCTGGCTCCCTAAGGTTTTAGTTTCTCGTTCAAGACTATGATCTTTAATAAATCTTTCCAGATTCTTATTATTTTTTTAAAAATAATTGTCTCCAGTTCACTTTGTGAAAACTAGTGTGTTCTGTGTATAATTTTCTGGACCAATTTCTCTTCATTTTTTTTTGCTTCCTTCATTGTCTCTCCCCATGAAATAATTATATTTTTCATTGATGACATTAATTGTTAAATTGTCCATGAATGATTCTAAATTAATGAGTCATGGTTGTCTCATTCCTTAGTCACACTCAGTTCCTTCTTTGCTTCATCTCATGATCTTTGGGCAATTTTCTTTCTCTAATTCCTTTACTTTGGTTCTTATGCATTTCACCTTCTTCTGAGAAAATGCTAGCTTTGTGCCTGGTGCCTCTGCTGGTGTTACTTAAGTAATTTCTTTTCTGCTACTTTTTCATCTACTTCTTTTCATCTGTGATACTTTTTAATTGTGCCAGAGAACATTTCTTTATTTGTTCAAATTTTTTCGAGTGGGTTTTTTCTAAGACCAACTTTTGAGGGTTTCTGGCAGCTATGCTCTTCGGGGAATTGCTATTGCTTTTCCTTGGGGAGCATATTAGGAAGTTAGACTCTCTTTCAAGCTTCTGATGTGCTTTCTCCTCAGAAATCCTGTATAATATCTGTAATGGAGGTTTTCTGAAATTTATGGGGATCAGGGCCATGATCCACAGTGGTGAGGTGTAAGGTGTGCCACACTGGTGTAAGAGACGCCCACTTCAATAAGATCCCAAATCCATTGAGAGATGATGATCATACTTCTGGCCTTCTTAGATATATGTGAAAATGAACTAGTGAGCCTGATTCCTAATGCCAGCCTATGCCGCAATGGGCCCTTTGCTGTGAGCAAACATTTGCCATTGGCATATGGAGGGGAAGCCAAGAGAAGGCATATCCTGAAGAACGCTGGGCTCTTTTAGGCAACAACACTGCTAAGCCTGGGATCTGCAGAGCTTACAAGGTCTGGTCCTTGGCTGGATGCTAACACTCTTTCAGTGAAAAGTAGTTCCCTTAAGCCTGGGATCTAAAAAGCTATTCAAATTGGATCTCTGGGCATTGAGTGGTTTTTTCTTTTTTTTTCCCTCTTAAACCATAGAGGGTAATAAAGGGCAATGTAGGAAAGTGCTGCCTGTCTCAAGCTGAAGATGGCACTTGAGGGCAATCATAATGATAGCTTTCATATAGTGCTTCAAGGTTTACAAAGTGCTTTACAAATTTCATCTCGTTTTATCCTCACAACAACCCTGAGGGGTAAATGCTACCACCCTATTTTACAGATAAGGAAACTGAGGATTCAGAGAGGTTCAATGACTTGTCCAGGGTCAAGCAGCTAGGAAGTATCTGAGGCTGAATTTGAACTCGGGTCGTCTTTTTTTTAATTATGGTGCATTTTATTTATTTATTTTTATAATTAAGATCTTTTATTTTTAGTTTACAACACTCAGTTCCACATAATTTTGAGTTCCTGATTTTCTTCCCCCATCCCCCCACCAAGAGAGCAATAATTTCAGTTATTATTATTAATATCACTAATATTAATAATAATAATTGTATGTGTATTTTCCAGCACCTTGCTCAGTTCCTGACCCATAGTAGGCACTCAGTAAATGCTTGTTGATAAATGGATTGAAATGTGGTGTAAGAAATGGGTCCAACAGGATCAAGGGAGAATATTGAGTAAAGGGGGACAGGATAGGATGGAGGGAAATATAGTTAGTCTTTCACAACATGACTATTTATGGTAGTCTTTTGCATAATGATACATGTGTGGCCTATGTTGAATTGCTTGCCTTCTTAGGGAGAGTGGGTGGGAAGGGAAGAGGGGAGAGAATTTGGAACTCAAAGTTTTAAAGCAGATGCTCAAAAAAAGGTTGTTTTTGCATGCAACTGGGAAATAAGATATACAGGCAATGGAGCATAGAAATCTATTTTGCCCTACAAGAAAGTAAGGGGAAAAGGGATGGAGGGAAGGGGAAGGGGTGACAGAAGGCAGGGCTGAGTAGGGAATGGGGCAATCAGAATATCTGCTGTCTTGGAGTGGGGGAAGGGTAGAAATGTGGAGAAAATTTGTAACTCAAAATCTTGTGGAAATCAATGCTGAAAACTAAAAAATATTAACTAATAAAGTATGGAATTAAAAAATAAATAAATAATGAAAAAAAGAAATCTTCCAGGTTGTATGGAAGAGGAGGTCATGGCCCAGGAGTTCAAGGATGCCTCCATTGTCCATCTCTATAAAGGAGAATGAAATAGGTGGTCCTGTGAAAATCACAGGTGGGTCTCTCTCTAAGCCATTATTGGCAAGGTTATTGCCATAGTCCTCCTAAATAGGCTGATTCTTCACCTGGAGGATGGTCATGTACCTGAGAGCAGTGTGGCTTTGAAAAGGGCCAAGGAATGGTTGATATGGTGTTTGCTGTCCAACGACTCTAGGAGAAATAAACTGCAGGAGCAGAACAGAGGTCTGTACACAATGTTCATCTATCTGTCTTTGATACTGTTAGTCACGAAGACTGAAAGATCATGGCAAAATTTGGTTGTGTGGACAAGCTCATCAGTTCCGTGACAGCATGCTTGCACAAGTTCAGGATAACGGAAAATCCTCTCGAGCTTTCCTAGTCACCAATGGAGTGAAGCAGGGCTGTGTGCTTGCTCCAGTGCTTTTTAGCATGATGTTTTCAGTGATATTGTTGGATACCTTCAACAAGGATGAAGACGACATCAAGGTCAGCTACCGCACTGACAGGAAATAGTTTAACTTGAAAAGGCTAAAAGCCAAGACTAAAGTAGAGGGAGAGTTGCTACAAGGCTTTTTATTCTCAGATGTTTGTGCATTCAATGCAGCTCCTTAGGCTGAGATGCCATAGAGTGTGAATCAATTCTCTTCTGTTTATGCTCATCCTGGCTTGCCAATTAACACCAAGAAAACAAAGGTTCTCCATCACCCAGCACTGCACTATCATACATGGAACCATCCATCACAGCAGATAGAGAAATTTTGAATGCTGTGGACCAGTTCACTTACCTTGGCAGTATAGTTTCCAGAAATGTCCCCATAGAGGATGAGGTTGACATACACATTGCCAGAGCTAGCTCAGTGTTTGGGAGGCTCTGAAGGAAAATGTGAGAGGGAAGAAGTGTCAGGCTGTGTACCAAACTGAAGATCTACAGACCTCATTGTTATATGACTGTGAAACCTGGACAGTGTATACCAGCGCCATGTCAGGAAATGGAGTCACTTTCATTTGCATCGACTTAGAAAGATTCTGAAGATCACCTGATAAGATAAGGTACAAGACACTGAGGTCCTTTCTTGAGCTAAACTGTCAGGCACTCAAACTCCACTGCAGAGGGAACAATTCTGAGGGACTGGCCACGTTTTTCGAAAGCCAAATGTATGTTTGCCTAAAAGACTATTTGACAGAGAACTCACACAAAGCAAGTAGTCACATGGAGGCAAGAAGAAGCAAAACAAGGAGACTCTCAAGGTCTCTCTGAAGAATTTGGGAATCAGTTATGGGACATGGGAGACAGTGGCACAGGACTGTCCAAAATGACCCAGCATGGTGCTCTCTATGAGCAAAGCAGAATTGTAGTAGCTCAAAAGAAAGATGAGATGCACAAATTTAGAGCAAATTCCACTCCAAAAGTTCATACGGACTATTTGTGTCCAACCTGTACTAAAGAAGAAGAGGAAGAAGAAGAAGAAGAAGAAGAAGAAGAAGAAGAAGAAGAAGAAGAAGAAGAAGAAGAAGAAGAAGAAGAAGAAGGAGAAGAAGAAGAAGAAGAAGAAGAAGAGAAGAAGAAGAAGAAGAAGAAGAAGAAGGAGAAGAAGAAGAAGAAGAAGGAGAAGGAGAAGGAGAAGGAGAAGAAGGAGAAGGAGAAGGATAAGGAGGAGAAGCAAAAGAAGCAGAAGCAGAGCAGAAGAGAAGAGAAGAAGAGAAGGTGAAGAAGAAGAAGAAGAGTAGTATAGTAGTAGTAGTATAGTAGTAGAAGTAAAGAAGAAGAAGAAGATAAGAGAAGAGAAGAAGACGACAACGACGATGACGAAAAGAGGAGAAGAAGCAGAGGAAGCAGAAGGAAAGCAACAGAAGAAAATCAGAGAAGAAGTGCCAAAAAGAGAAGGGAAGAAGAAGAAGAAAAGAAGAAAGAAAGAAGAGAAGAAGGAAGAAGAAGAAGAAGAAGCGCAGGAGGAGGACAATCAGAAGAAGCAGAAGCAAAAGCAGAAGAGACGAAGGAGGAGGAGGAGGAGGAGAGAAGAACCAGAAGCAAGAAAAAAGTAGAAGCTGAAGAAGAAGCAAAGAAGCAGAAGAAGAAGCAGAACCATAAGAAGCAGACAGCAGAAGCAGTAGCAGTAGGCAGAAGAAGAATCACAGTAGAACGAAGCAGAAGTAGAAGCAGAAAGAAGGCAGAAGCAGAACCAAAAGCAGAAGACGAGGAAGAAGAAGAACAAGAAGAAGATGAAGAAGAAGGAGGAGGAGAAGCAAAAGAAGGAGAAGAAGAAGAAGAAGAAGAAGAAGAAGAAGAAGAAGAAGAAGAAGAAGAAGAAGAAGAAGAAGAAGAAGAAGAAGAAGAAAAAGAAGAAGGAGAAGGAGAAGGACAAGAAGAAGCCCAATGATGACAAGCTTAGGCAAGGAAGCAAAGTTGATCCTGTAGCAATAACTGAGTTTTGCTGGGGTAAGAATGGTGCTTGAAAAACGGCTCTGGATGGTGGTGTCTTATTCAAAAGAAAGGATAGACAAGGGAAGAGCTATCAGGAGGTAAGTACACTCCTGTGGATGAAACAGGAGTGAGATTGGAGCCTCCCACCCCAAGGAAACTGTGTGGAGCTCCTCTAACACGGCCCACCCTGAAGGGCTTCACACTTTGGCTCGTCCTTTGCTCTTCTCCCCTTGGGAGAAGGATTGGCCACTGAGTCAAGAAGAGCCACTATCAGCTTAGGAGATTGAAGAGCAAGAGACTGGACTCTCTCTAGCTTTTCCTCTTACTCTTCTACCCTCCAGAACAGGTGACAATTCTCTTCTTTCTCTTCTCTTCCCTCCCCTCCCCTCCCCTCTCCTCCCCTCCTCTCCTCTCCTCTCCTCTTTTCTCCTCTTCTCTCTCATCTCCCCTCTCCTCCCCTCCCCTCTCCTTCCCTCTCCTCTCTTCTCCTCCCCTTCCCTCCCCTCCCCTTCCCTCCCCTCCTCTCCTCCTCTCTTTCTGTCTGTCTCTCTACCTCTGACTTTCCATGAGGTGAAAAGGAACAGGAGAGTACACTTCACTCCACCATCCTAGTAGACATGGCCATTACTCCCCCACAGCAGCTAGCTAGCAGGGTTATCCTACGTGAGCCTGGACTTGTACTTTGGGCCTCTGGCTGCCTTTTCTGTTTTGTGTTTCTTTATTTGAGCATAAGTGACTTGATCCTGTGGTGGATTAAATGTACCTATGTGAGCCCTGAATGTGAGTTCAAGAGGTAAAGACCTCTTGAGTCCCTCAGTCCCTCAGTCCCTCAGGCTTCACTATAGAGGTACCCCCTATAGTTACTACAATGTTTTTTTGAGAAAGATACCCACTGGCACTAAGAGGAGCCTAGCTCCTGGTCTGGCTTCCCAGAGAGTGAGGACCTAGAGGAACTTGTTTGGACAGTGCAGAGTTGAGGTGAAGGTAAACTACAGCTGCCTCACAAAATTTCTCATGTTCTAATGTTTTAATTTTACCAGGAGAGAATAGTAATGGTTATAAGTTAGTCATGTTTAAGGGGGTTTTGTTTGTTTTGTTTGCAATGTATGTGTAGTCCTGGTCTCACTGGTGTGAGGCTCTCTCCTCATTGGAAATGAAGGCCGTGCCCTGCCCTGTGCGAAGGGCAGGGTGAGGTTGAGGAGAGTTGGAGAGGGGAGAGCTCTTTGGTCTCTTGAGTTCTCTTCATGCTTTGAGTAGCTTCAGGCCCCAAAGTTGATTCAGGTACTTCTGGCTTCCAGCTTCAAGAGGGAAAGATGGACAAGTTCAACCCACACTTCAGGCTGCAGAAGGAAAAGACTCTAGGAAGACATGAGAGGAGCTGGCAGTCCCAATGCCCACACTGTGTCCCTATCCCCAGCTTGCTACACTAGAGACTTTGGGAAATTTCCCCCGGGTGTGATCTAGGACTTTCTTTCTTGGTTGAGCTGAGTTATCTCCCTCCCGATGGCAGAGCTCTTTTGTTCTGTAGTGTTTGGTATATTTTCTCCTATGTATACCTTCTCTGATTTCTGTTTTGCTACTGGTACACATAAATGGATTTTCTTTGATAATTGTTATATGTCCATTATGGAACTGATATTTGGCAGGAAAGGGGTCAAGCCTTGGGTGGAGAGCTAGGGGTTCTCCTGCTTCCCCCAGTAGTGAAAGTGATCAGAAGATATCTTGAACCTGATCATATCCTCTAGAATAAACATTTTTAAGGGAATAGATCGATATCATTCTAGCCCAGTATCCCCTCTTTCTGAGGAGAGGAGAGCAGAGCAGCCTCTGGTTCCAACCTCCTGTTTCCTCTCCTGGCAAGAATTAAAGTCTCCCTTGGAGAAGGGTGGGGGGAGAAGAAGTTAGAGATATCTATTATGTTTTCCTGTGAGCCACACAATGACACCCCCATGCTATACATGGAGGACAGTCCTTGTTACACATGGCCCCTTGCTGTACATGCTTGAGAGTCCATATGTATGTGTGTTAGCATTTCTTTTGTATAGAGGAAATAAATAGCTGCCCTGTGTCTGACTTATATTGTATGTGTGTACCTTTTAACATTACCTTTTTTAAGAGACCCTAGATATGAGTCAAATCTAACCTTTAAGTGATTTTTTCTGGACTGGAGGGGTAAAGAGTTGGAGAATGCAAGACAAAAAGTCTGATCTTTCTCTTTAGGTGCCAGATTCCCCCAGGACTGAACCTGGCCCATGTTTGTATGGATTCAGAGATGAAGAGGGTCCTTAGTAGGAGAGGGACAGGCAAAAACCATGGCCTGTTATTCTAAGGAGTAATTTTTAGTCTGAGAAAAAAAAAAAAAACCAGGAAACACGTTTTGGAAAAGCAGGCCCAAGGACAGTGTCGAGAAAATCAAATAAGCCAGGAGGGGACACCCCTCCTCAGATTTAGATGATGGAAGAGGAGGAAGGAGCTAGCCTTATCTCCCATATTGCTTGACAACCTCAAGACTGCTAATCTCTGCCTTTGTAGTCTGAGCCACCCAGTTTAGACCAAGGGCACCCGTGGGAAGGCCTTGCTCCCTGTTCCCTGTTCAGCTCTTTTCTCAATTTCCTATGCCCATTTCTTGGCTCATAGTCCCCCAAGGGACATCTCTATTATTCATAGGTATTTTTGTGAGACTCACATGAAAAAGGCCACTCTATCTTTCTTTGGCCCTGCCCTTAGCCTTGCTTAGCTGAGTGTTCCTAGCTTTTGTTGTTGTTTGGTCATTTTTTCAGCCGTGTCCAGCTCTTCGTGACTCCATTTGGGGTTTTCTTGGCAAAGATACTAGAGTGGTTTGCCACTTCCTTCTCCAGATCATTTTACAGATGAGGAAACTCCTGCTAAACAGGGCTAAGTGAGTTGCCCAGAGTCACACAGTTATAAGTGTCTGAGGCTGGATTTGAACTTGGGAAGATGAGTCTTCCTGATTCCAGGCTCAGAACTCTATCCACTATGGCGCCACCTAGCTGCCTGTATCCCTAGAATGAGTGCCCAGGAAATCTTCCTTCTATGGCTAGAAGGCTAGATTCCTGCATCTTGCTGTTAGTGAATTCAAAATCGCTGCTCCTACACATAGCATTTGGGATACTGCTCCTTCTTCTCCTAACCCTAGATGCGCTTTACTGCCTAGTTGGGAAGACAGGGCAGATACGTAGCAACAATAGTAATAGAGGATGATCATGTAGCTGCGTGACCCTAGGTCATTCTGAGCCTCAGTTTCTTTCCCTGTTGAATGGGGAGAATAATTCTTGTATTACCTATTTCACAGCACTAGAGGAGAACCAGGAGGAAGTGGTGCCATGAAAACCCAGAAAGGAGAGAACATTGAGGAGAAAAGGGCTTGTGTGAGTTTATCAGCTCTGTTTTCCTCTAGGGACTCAGTGAGAATTATGACCCCAAAGGAAGAGAATGCTGAGAAAATTGAGTGAATTTGGGAAAGTTGGCAGTGTTGCACAGCAGAGAGAGAAGTGACCCTGGAGTCATCACGTGGATGATGATGACAGCATTGGAAGTGTATTTGGAGATTTGCAAAGCACTTTATACATACATGCTATTTTCTTTGGTACCCCTTTGCTGCTAACCACGTGGGCACCTTGAACAAGTCCCTTCCTTCTTGTGGGCCTCAGTTTCCCCATCTGTAAAATGGGGAGTTGGACTAGATGGTCTCAGAGGGCCCTTCAAGTTCATCATCCATCTTCCCATGATACTGAAATTTAAGCTCCATGGGCCTCAGTTTCCCCCCTCTCTAAAATGAGAAGGGTGGACCCCAGGGCCTCTGAGGGCCTTTCCAGCTCTAGGCCTCAGATATGCAGAAAGGTGACCTGTCTCTGTAACACTGGGGCAAGTAGAGATTTATGTGTACAGGATTTCAGAGGCCATGAGTCCAGCCCCTTCATTTACCAGACTAGGAAATTGAGTTTCAGTTGCCCCTGGCTACATAGACAGTAAGTGGTCCTCTAATGCCAGGTCCAGCAAGAGTTCTACCATAACACTCTGCCTCCCAAGTCATTTCATCTGTCCAAGCCTCAGTTTTCCGATCTGTGAAATGGGGTGGGGGCATATTGAGCTTTAAGGCTCAGGTCCACACCATGAGGCCATGCCTGCTCCCCACTCCCCACTCCCCAGAACTGCCCTGTGTTTAGATGCCCACTTGTGACCTTTCCCAAGAGAATGCAAGCCCTTCCCCAGTCCCATCCTCTGATCCTCCCTCAGGACTAGGGCTGTGTGAGTGGCAGTGGTATGGGTCCTCCGCAGTTGGCAGGATTCTTGCCTCAAGGACAGGGAGCCCTCATCAGGCTCACTACAGCCATTGTAGTTAAATAGCCTTGTACTCCGAGGCAGAAGCACTGGGGCCTGAGTCCTGGACCTAGCTTTGCCACAAGGCACTGGGCATTCTTGGGTGAAGCCCTTACCCTAAATGCGCTCTGGGCCCCAGCTTCCTCACTGGTAAGAAGAGGGCCTTGGCCACCAGGAGCCCTGCCCTAGGGTCTTCTGCCATGGAAGGCTTGGCCGGAGGCGGGCGGGGGTCAGGGGAACGCGAAGCCAACTGAGAGGCTGGGTAGGCCAGCTCCGTGAGAGTGGGGGAGCTAGCGTTGCATGCCGGGGAAGGCAAGGCTCAGGCGAAGAGGAGAAGGGTGCCTCCAGGGATGAGATCGTGAGTGATCGCTGCAAAGACGGGAACGGAGGGGTGCGTCCCAGTCTCACCTCAAGGTTGAGGGGTGGGTGGGGATCCAGGTTTCTAGGGTACAGGATCCTTGGGACCTCAAAAGCAGATGGAGGGAGGGTGAGACGGGAGGCGAACTGGGCCCAGGGAGCCCTCGGGCTAGCCAACCTCCCAGCTGCGCTGCGGCAGGAGAAGCTGGGAGGGGAAGGGGGAGGGTCCGGGAGATGGAGGGGGAGGGGAAGAGGAGGGTCTGGGAAGGGTAGCGAGCCACGCCTGCCTCTTGTCTGGGGTCTCCCCGGAGAATGGGGGCGGAGGCGTGGCCAAGCATTATCCAAGAAGAGGGAGGAGGGAGGGCGAGCGTGAGCTCTGCAGGGACAGAGAAAGACAGAGACAGAGAGGGAGAGGGAGAGGGGCGAGGGAGTCCGAGCCGGCCCCGCGGGAGAGCAGCTGCAGCCCTGGAGAGTGAGCGGGCGGGTGGGCACAGCACCAGGTGATGGGGATGCGGCTGGGGATGGAGGTGGGCTGGAGATGGGACGGAGTTGGGACGCAGTTGGGAGGGCTCGGGAGGTGCTGGGGAGATGGGGATGGGCAGCAGGGGCGAGACTGGAGAGGCAGGGCAGGTCCAGCGCGGCACTGGGAGCGTCCGGCCCCAGGACTCCCCCACCGCACCCCACACGCGGAGGCTTCTCAGCTCTTGGGTGTCCCGGGCTGCTGAGGGAGGGCGAGCGTCCACACCACGTCCTGTCCTTGGGTCCCCCCATCAGCTCTGCTCTGCTGTGCGGCAGAGGCATGACCAGGGCTATCGTTCTCCTGGAATCCTAGCCCCCATTCGCACCCCACCCCGGCTTTCCAACTCTGGCAACCCCCGAGACAACAATGAATGAACCAGCCCCTCCCTTCTTTCTTCTCCGCTTCTCCTTCCCTTCCGGGGCTGATATCCTCCGCTGTAGAGACCAGAAGAGCCCCAGAGGGACAATCCAGCTGACTGGTAGCCTCTGTTTCGGAACGCCAGTCCTTCCTTCCCTCCCTCCAGCCCTAGGCTGATCTGGGCCAATAGTCTACAGCCCCTTTAAACGGGCCCCTACTTCCCCTTCCGACAGCTGGCTGCCGCTTGGGAGCCCTGAGGGACCTGGGCAGGTACGGGGCAGGGCGGGGTTGGAGACCTGAGGATATTGTAGGGGACCCCCTCCTCTCAGCGCCCATCTGGCCTTCCCTCCCCCTCTTTCCTCCCCTGTTCTCTCTAGCTAATCATTAACCCTGTGGTCCCTGGTTACCAGGAGATGGCTCCTGGCCTCTCACAGTTCCCAAGGTAATGGTGGGGAGAACAGGTAAGCAGATGTTTCTCACCTGCCGGCTGTTGCCTAGGTCCCTCCAACCCATGGAGATCAAGGAAACACCCGAGTTCCACACAGTCTAGCAACTTCTCCTAGGGTCTGGCTCCCATCAAACTCCAGGGACAGCTTCCCCACGATAAACCCCATTGGAACTCTAGTCTCTCGCTGTCTCTAGAGTACATTCCTCATCACTGCTTCGCTTCACCCTCGCCCCCACAGCTGAGCCAGACCAGGCCGAGAGGCAGGGAGGGCTACCATGCCTGGCCTGTATTGCCCATCAACCTGGACTCCTCTGCCCCTCAAGGATTCCCGGGTCCGGGCCTGTGCCAATGGCCCTTGCTTGGGCCTCAGTGCCCACCTCACTTACCACAACCCAGCACCAGAGCCCGTAGAAGGTGAGACAAAGGTGTGGTGGCCAAAAACCTGAGGCAAGTGGGGATGGGAAGTACAGTAGACTTGGAAGAGTCTGGGGGAGCAGGGCAAATGGGCATGGGTCAGTCCTCCTTTTGCAATCTCCCAATCACTACAGGGGTGTTTGTATATCCACTGGCTGAGGCAGAGGCTGAAGTGGTGTCTGGCTTTGAGGCAGAAGCAGCAGGAAGGCGGGTCTCCTTCCAGGTGCAAAGCCGCCACAGAAGCCCCAGTGAGCCCTGCTGCCGGGAGCTGCGTCCAGAGGCCGGCCTGCCTCGCCGTTGTGCCCAGGGTGAGGGGGAGAAGAGAAAGGGTCAGAGACAGGTGCATGTACACAGAGTTGGACACACACAGGTCAGATATATGAACAGAGGGAAACACATATAGATGAGCACAGAGACACAACATGGCAGTTCAGAAGCCCAGAGAGCACTGAGACATAGATTTTCTTATTTTCCTCATCTGTAAGACAATGTGGCTAGATTAGACAGTCAGGAAGGTCCCTTCCAATTGTCGATCCTGTGCCCTGAGGCCTCCAGGGATAGGGCACCTAGCTGGGAGCCTCCCAACACATCTCTTGCCACCTCTTCCTCCCTGCCCCCTTCTACTGGGTCCCCTGGTCAGCCCTGTGGCCCTGCCCCTCCTTACCAGTCAGCTGGATTGTGGCACTGAATTTCTTTTCTAACTGAATAAGTTTGTGGGCCAGAGCAGGGACACTTGGATATAGTGGGTGGAAAGGGGCAGTTGGGGGATTTAGGGTCCAAGCCCAGCTCTGCCACTGTTCCTGTGAGGAGCCCAAGGGGAAACACAACTGAAGTGGCTCTGTGGGCCAGGCCAGAGGTTCTGGGGCAGCTGTGGCCCACTGGGTTGGCCGCCTTCTCTCTTACCCTCTACGATCAGTCATCAGCTTCCCAAAGCATTGCCTCCCAAGAGCCATCACTTCCTCAAGAGCCACCCACTACCAGCCCACAGTTCCAGGGCATCCCTTGTTATCCCTGAGCCTGACACTCCCCAGCCTCTACCCACTGCTGACTGAGCCAAGGTTCACCTTCACCCTCAGGACCACTTTTATCTCTGACCCCACCACCCCAGGTCATTTGGTTCTTCATCCAGCCCAGGCTCGCTCCACACTGGTGCTGCCCACAGGCCTCATCGCCCCTGAAGGGACCATTACCGTGTCACTGAGGAGCAGCCGAGAGCTTCACACGCGGCCAGATGGGGCAATACGTGTGGCCTTACCCTCCATACTCACCCCCCTGGCCCAGTCCAGCCCAGCCAGACCCTCTGGCCTCTGTGACGACAGGTTGGGCCTATGGTGATTCTCCCTCTCTCCTTGCCTGGGCTTCTCTGGGCCTCCCTGGGGTGAGGAAGTCAGGGTGGCCATTGTAACAATAAGGGCTATACAGCCAGAGGGAGCAGAGAAGCACAGGAGGGGGACGTGATGGGGATGCACTGCTGGGGAGGCTAGAGAGAAGCTGAGTGGAGGCCTGACTCCCATGGGCACTCCTGGCTCCTTGGGGTTGGGACAGGACGAGGGTGGGAGGGAGTCATGCAGGGTTAAGAGTGATTTGGCCCCCTTCATCCCTTCCAGTCCCACCAGCTGCTTTGGGGTGGGCACTCCTGAGGATGAGGGGCCTGCCCTGCAAGACTCACAAGCCCCCAGGGACATGTTCTGTGGCCCTGCCCGGTGCCCAGGTCCATACACTTTTTCCTTTGAGATGCTGGTGACTGGACCGTGCCTGTTGGCAGGTGAGTACTTCTCACTGGGTATAGCCAATTGGGAGCAGCAGGCTGCCCAGGCATCTGTTCTGCCCTGGGATGTCCTTGGGGTCAGGCAGCCTGCCAGCCAGCCAGCTCTGTACTGTGGAAAGGCACTAGTCTGCAGGAAGCAAGAAACAAGAAGCAAGAAGAAAAGCCTCTCCTTCCTTGAGAAGCCCCATGAAATGGGAGTGAGCATTTGTTAAACACCTACTGCATGCCAGGCGAGGTGCAAGGTATTAGGGATACAAAACCCAAAATGAAAGTCCCTGCCCTCAAGGACAGAAGAGTCAAGTAGGTATACAAATACATTTGATGTGCATGTGCGTATGTATACATAGACATAATATACACGTGGGTATAATTTGTAATATTGCTTAGTAGGTTTGATAAGCACCTACTATGAGCCAGGCATTGCACTAAGCACTATCAACCCCATTTTACAGCTGAGGAAACTGAGAAAGATGGAGGTTAAGTGACTTGCCCAGGGTCTTAAAGCTAGTGAGTATCTGAGGGTAGATTTGAACTCTGGTCTCCTTGAATTTGGTCTGCTTCACCACCTGGCTGCCCAAACTGGGAAGGATAAGGAAAGGAGTGAGATGAGGCATGTGAGCTGAGTCTTGAAGACAGCAAGACGTTCTGACAGATGGAGGTGAGGGGGAAAAAGAAACACCAGAATGGGGGACAGCGCAGTCATTGCGTGAGGAAGAGCCCAGTTTGTCTGGACCAGAGAGTGCAGGATGGAATGTGTGTGTGTGTGTGTGTGTATATATGTACACACACACACACCCCAAAAGCTGTGTTGAGGCTTTTTTTTAAATGCCAGAGGAGTCTATTTCTATCGGACCCTAAAGGTAATGGGGAGTTCAGTGAGTGGGGAACATCACGGTCAGAGATGCAGATGAGTAGATGGGTGTGGGGCAGACAGATGGACTAACATATGAATGGATGGACGTGCATGAAGTGATGAAAGCATGAATAGATGGACCAAGAAAGTGCAAATGGACAAATGGACAGAACTGAACTTTTTCAGCATTGCCAGATTTTTGGGAGCGGGCAGGGTGGCAGGAGACAGAGGCTGAGCTCAGAGGTGGGCGCTGCTCCCTCCCACTCTGCTCTTTCTGTCAGATTCTCTCCCCCACGCTCATAGCCACAACTATCTTGCAGTAAGATCCAGAAGCTTGCCAGGCCCATCTAGTTCTCCCATCTGTGTCTCCTACATGATGCTGGGCAAAGCACTTAACTAGTGAAGTGAGGACTTTGGTCTAGTATTTAGCTCTCTTGTCTGAACCTAAGAACTCATGATCTATTATCCTCTGCCAATTATCCAAACATTTGCTGAATGTCAGCTCCTTGGGAGCAGGGCCTGGCATCGTTTTTTATCTTAATAACCCCAACACAGAACAGAGGCTCAGATAGAGGAGGTGCATGAGAAGGTTGGGTTGAGTCAGGAGGATATGGGTTCAAATCCAGCTTTGGACACTTACTAGCCACCTCACCTTTGAGCCTCACTTTCCCCATCTGTCAAATGGGGCTAACGATAAAAATATTAGTATTGACTCTCCAGCGCTGAAGGAGACACTGTACACAAAGGGCTTTGCAAAGGTGTCGTCTGTAATGCTGCTGCTGCTTGGTTCTGGGGTGGGCACAGGGAGGGGCGGTCTGCTATTCTCCAACACCTCATCATAGCTTCGGGATGGCCCAGGGTTCTCAAAGGCTCTGACAGCTGAGCACAAAGGGGGGCAGGTCCCAGCAAGCGGAAGTCTCATCTCTTGCTGAACTGTGCACCCTTCCATCGGAGGCTCTGCCCCAGGATGGGTGGGACAGCTCATCACTCCAGCTCCTCAAAGAAGATGAACTATTTTTAGTCCCAGCACCAAAGGGCTTCAGTTTGCATCAGCAGAGGGAGGCACACAGGGCTGCAACAGTAAGATTATAGATTCTGGAAGTAAGTGTTAAAAGCAAAGGCACACATGGTACCTGCCCTCAGAGAGTTTACAGTTTGGCAGCCTGAGTGGGTGAGGTGAATATCCTTTATCCTGGGCCTTTAGGTTCTTTGCATCCCTCACTGACTCCCAGGGAGTTGTCTTTGTGTGCTGAGGCAGCAGAAAGGGGGATGCTGTGATTCCCCCTCTCCAGCCTCCACCCCCTGCCCTCTCCTTTCCCCTTCTGTTCCTCAGGCCTGGAGAGTCCCTCCCATGCCCTCCGAGCAGATGCCCCACCTCATGCCTGTTCTGCAGCCACTATCTGTATCACCCTGGCCGAAGGGCACCCCTGTGACCGGGCTCTGGAGATCCTGTTGCACCCCAGTGGTGAGGGCTGGGAGGGGACTGCAGTTGCTCACTGTTCAACTTGCTGGCCTATCTGCAGAGTCAGGCTGGGGGTGGGTCCCTGGGGTCTTCTTTCAGTATGAAGCAGGGCTGAAGGAGGTGGTTAGGAGGACACCAACAGCTCTCCTATTGTGGCACCATCCTAAATTCCATCCCCACTAGAGCCTCACCAACCGCACCTGATGCTGGAGGCGGGTGGTCTGAGTGCGGCAGAGTATGAGGCCCGAGTGAGGAGCCGAAGGGACTTCCAGCGTCTCCTCCGAAAAGACAGTGATGGGGATCGACAGGTAAGAGGGTCGGGGTGGGGTAGATCAGACACTTTGGGGGGAGGAGAGTAGGGAAGATCAGGCATCCTGGGGAGGAGGGGGAGGGCAGATCAGACACCCTGGCTCCTTTCATTCTTCAGAGACCGTAGTAAGCTATGACTCCAATCCCAACACGTGAAACAAAGCTGACTCAAAAAAAGTTCCTACTCCAAAAAAAAAATAGTCATAAAGGGAAGAAAGATAATATAGAACATGTCATTAGTGGCCGAATCCCTGGAGGAGTCAGGAAGTAGATCGCATTCTGTACAGAGTGCAGATCCAGGAAGCACATGAGAAACATCATCCCATTTCACAGACAAGGAAACAGCTCAGAGAGGAAGCAATGGCTTTAGCCCATGTCCTCCCCGGGTTTCTCCCGCCAATGACAGAATCAGAGATGGATTTCTTCTCACTCCAGGGATCGATCGCAGATTGAGGACTGGGAGGGATCTTAGGACTTGCCTCAGGTCACTCAGCTAATTAGTGTCTGAAGTGGGATTTGAACCCGCTCCTTCTGGCCCCAAATTCACTGCTGCATCCGCTGGTTTTCCGATACCAGAAATAGCTCTTTCCTTCCTTCTTACTCTTAGAAGGTCACAGTCATTCTAGAGCAGCTAAATGGGGGTGCCTCTCGACAGGCTGAATGATTAATGAAGAGAAAGCCCCAGGAAAAGGACAAGAATATGCAAAGCCTTCTGGGAACTACTTAAAGGTCCCTGGGCACCCGGTAGCTGCTCCTTGCCCCTTCAGAAGCTGCGTGGAGCTCCTTGGAGTCCCCATCCCTGAGGGGCCCCGGCCAGGCTCCCTAGGGTGTGACTCAGGCTCCCTAAGGTGTGACTCAGCGAGGCTGTCTGGTGTCTAGGTGTGGTTCCTGCAGCGTCGCTTCCACAAGGACATTCTCCTGAACCCCGTGTTGGTCCTGAGCTTTTGTCCAGATCTGAGCTCAGGCTCCCTGGATCCTGGCTCAGCCACGAGGGAGTTTCTCTTCCTAGTGGACAGCCGAGGGGTCACTTACAAGGCCAGTGGGGATGGGGCTGAGAGCTGAAGCTGGGGGTGGGGAGAGGGCACGCTGGGTCTTATCCATTCTTCCTGCCTTGGCCAAGGCAGATCAATGCCCCCGCTCCCCAGACCACCATCACCAGCATCACGGTGGGTGGCCTGCAGGGGCCCTCACTTCCCGCAATTGCTCCTCAGGAAGCACTTCTCCTTGCAGTGAAGTCTCTCCCGCCTCAGACACTCATCAACATTGCTACGTTCGGTTCCTCTGTGCACCCGTTCTTCCCTGGCAGCCAACCCTGTAACGATGTGAGTCCCACCTTTCTTCCTAGAACTGCATTCATTGCCTGAATCCCCCAAACAGGGAACCCCAAGGGACTTTTGGTCAGCTCTTCTCCCAGGGCTGAGTAATTCATGCCTCTGATGCCGTGAGACCTTGAGCAGCTCACACTCTCCCTTGTCCTCTGTTTTCTCACCCACAAAATGAAGTTGGATTACCTAAATGGCTTGTGAGGTCCTTTACAGCTCTCTAATACATGGACATGGACGGACGGACACAGACACAGACACAGACGTTTGCCCAAACCTGCCCAAACTCTGAGTGTGAACCCAGGGCTTCAGCTTCCAGAGACACTGCCCCAGCCCTCCTCCCTTCACTCCCCCAGCATACTGTACAGTTGGCCTGTGAGGGCATTGAAGCGCTGCAGACAGGATGGGAAAAGCCTGATGTGCTGGCTGGGCTTCGATGGGCCCTGGAGCAGCCAGGGCAACGAGGCCACCCCCGACAGCTGTTCCTGCTCACTGCTGCAATTCCTACTGCTTCTGCCACCCACCATACTCTTGAGTTCATGAGACACCATGGAGGCATGGCCAGGTAAGAATCTTGGGCTGAGGGCTGCTGAGCTGCCCATCAGACTGGGGTCACTTGGGTCCGCCTTTCTCCTGTCCAATCTGCAGGTGCTTCTCCTTCGCGCTGGACCCTGCCTGCTGCCAGCTGCTCCGGGGTCTGTCTGCCCTCAGCCGGGGTCGTGCTTACTTCCTGGATCCTGGGGAGAGGTTGCAGCCCATGGTGAGTTTGAGGGGAGGGAGCCTACTCCTTACTCGCACCCTACTTCCCCGCCTCAGCCATCACGTACCCTTTCTTCACCCTTACCCTGTGAACCTGGCACTTGGTAGCTGGCTCCCTGCAAGGGCCCTGGATAAGTGGAGGGCTATGACCCACCCCTGCTCAGTGATATAGCTTCCTCCCTGGATCCCTGCAGCTAGTGAGGGCACTTCGAACTGCACTGGAGCCGGCCCTGAGTGACATTTCTGTGGACTGGTTTATGCCTGACACTGTGGAGGCGATGCTGACGCCCCGAGAGATCCCCACGCTTTATCCAGGAGACCGACTGATTGGCTACTGCTCCCTCTTCCGTGTGGAAGGCTTCCGACCCCGACCATCTGCGGTAATCACAAGATCTGGGGGCAGAGAAAAGACGGGAGAGCCAGACCATACCCTACTAAGCAGGGGTTTGGTGCCAGGATCTTGTTGGAGTGCCCATCTCAGGCAACTAGCATTTATTAAGCACCTACTATATGCCAAACAAAAATGAAAGTCCTGCCCTGCAGGAGCTTACACTCCAAGGAGGAAACAAAGGATACGTAAGTACTGGGCTGGGCGGGGCTACGACCCACAGGCTAGCAGGCCTCCAGTATCCCTATCAGCCACTTCCTGTGCCCCTTTTCCTTATCAGTCCATTAGCATTCTCTGGTACTGTGCTAGGCTAGGCTACACAGAACCCAGACTCTGTTGGTGAAGGTGCTTACAATCTAGCTAAGTGAAAGGCATGTGTAAATCCAAATAGAAAAGGGTCCCTCAGCTCCTGGGCTGCTGGCCTTGACCTCCCTAACATGGCATTCAAGGCTCACTGCTTTGGAGGCTGGAAGAGGCCTTCACACTTGCTCCTTTCTCAGGGTCAAGAGCACGGATGGAGGAGCTCAGGTGGCTCTGTCTTCCCATCTCCAGAAGAGCCATCGGCCACTAGTCACGGCACTGAGGCAACAGGGGCCACAGACCCCCAAGAGACCGGCATGGCCTCTGCTGGGCACTCCAGCCACTATGGTCCTGGGGACTCGGAGAGGAGTGAGTGTGGGTGGGAAAGCCCACTGGGGATAGGGAAGGAGAAGCTCGGGGCCTACATTTCCATATTCCCAGCAGGTGCTGATGTCCCTACAGATCCAGTCACTGACCCTGGGCCAGACCCTCCATCAGATGCAGCAATCTGGCGGCGGATCTTTCATTCCTCCTACATCCGTGAGCAGTATGTCCTGACACTATGTTCTACCAGCCCAGAGCCAGGCCCTGGCTCCCCAGGCAGCAGTGAGTCCCCAGGATCCTGGGGCCCTGGCTCTCCTGAGAACAGTGTCCCCCCAGTTCTCCCTTCTCAGCAGGGCCACCGAAGCCTGGCTTGGGGAGACGCTGCTGCTGCTGCTGCCACCAGTCACTCCTGCCCACTGCCCCTGTCAGCCCCATTCACGGTGAGGCAAGAGCCAGGGCAGGGTAGGATGGAAGGCAGGGAAGAATCACCCTGGCTTGGTGCCAAGCAGTCACCTCATTTTTTGCAGGCTCCACCCCTAGCCCTAGAAAGGCCAGGCCAACTTTCCAAAACGGCTTTCACAGGGCGCAGCCTCTCAACCCCCCAGGGTGAAAAGGACTCTGTTCTCCACCCCAGAAGGAACAAGTCCCTGGGTGGACAGCTGGATAAACAAAGCCCAGAGCAAAGGCAGCAGCTTCACAGAAGTCTGGATGACTCAGGTAAGAAATGGGGTATGTGGGGATTCACCTGTACCCCTGAAAAGGGATCCAACAACAGGAAAACTGCCCAGACATATAGCTTGGGACCAAGCATAAAGACCCCACCATGCTATGGGGGACCTTGGGGACATCACTGCATTGTCTTCCCAAGCTGCACTGGCTTAGGGATTTTAAACGTCATAATCTCTCCCCTCCTTCCTTCATTCCCATGTAGGAAACCTGCTCTCCCCGACACCCCTGGATTGGGACATGCTGGTGGAGCCCCCCTTCATGTTTGCCCCCTCACCATCTGCAGAAGAGGCTGCCCCTTCCCCCACAGCCCCACCTCCTCCACCCCTGCCCCAACCCCCACGGTGTCATGTGGCAGTCCGAGCACTGCAGGATGGGAGGCCTGTGTGCTGGGAGGTGGGCGCTGGCTTAGAGCCGTTCCTAGGGAGCCCAGAAGATTCTCTGCCACCATCTCCTGAGAGGGGAGACGCATGGGACCAAACCCTGCACCGGCTGACGGCAGCCTCTGTGGTCCGAGACAATGAGCAGCTGGCCCTGCAGGGGGCAGAGCCAGGTGGGCACAGAAGGGCCACTCTGGATGGGGGAAGGAGGCTTCCACCCCTTCTGACCTCCTGGTTGTGTGCCCCATAGGTCCCATCCGCCGCTTCCGGCTCAGAGCCCTCCAGACGAGCAAAGCTACTGCTGCCACCTCCCTGTTCACCTACCCAGTGGCTGTGGATGCCATCACCCGGGAGGCCCTCCCTGTGGCACTGCAAATTCACAGATCAGGTATCCCCTCCACAAGCTGTTTCACTCAGCCCAGACCACTCTGGCCCACACTACAGGGCTCTTCTGGCCTCTTGTCTCTCTACAGAGTCAGTGCTGCCAGCCCCAATACCTGCCACCTCTGCAGACTCTCCTGAAGCCCCTGGTCACCCTGAGGGTAATGCTCTGGGTTAAGTGAGACAGCCAGACTGGGGGGCCTGGGGGGATGGGTGGTTTATCTGTCGGTCCATTACAGGGCTTGCGGACAACTCCTCGGCTAGCTCCCGGGACTCCGAGAACAGCACCAGTTCAAGGTATAAGCAAGGGGGAAGCCCAAGCTGGGGGCCCCCAGACCAGTGAAAGGGGTGTAGGTGGGGACCACTGCCTTTTCTTCCCCCAGGCTCAGCTGGAGGAGGTTTGGTTCTGGCCGAAGACTCCACAGCCCAGAGCCTAACCGGAGTCTGGCTGGGGATGGTGCCAAGAGAAGCAGTGACTCTGACTACCTCCCATTGGTGAGGGCACAGAGGGGGAAGGGAGGAACTTGGCAGGGTGGGGCAGAGCCTGGCCCACCCCCTCACCTGAGCCTGCCCTCCCCGCCACAGGTGAGGCTGCAGGAAGCTGCTGGCTCCTTCTGCTTAGACGGCCCCTTCTGCGTGGCAGTACAGATCCCCCATGAGAGGCTGTGCAGGGCCTCGCCCTTCCCGGCACACCGGGCCACCCTCAGCCCAGCCTCTGCCTCCTCACCGTGGGCTCTCCTGGGCCCAGGCTCTGGGGACAGGGTGACGGCTTCGGGCAGCCAGTCCCCCAGCACAGGCTCAGAGGGACCGGGCCAGGTGGACAGTGGGCATGGGTCTGACACGGAAGCCTCGGAGGGTGCCGAGGGCTCGGGGAGCCCTGACCTGCGGGGCCGGAGCTGGGCCACAGCTGTCGCGTTGGCCTGGCTGGAACACCGCTGCACTGGCACCTTTGGGGAGTGGGAGCTGGTGGCGGCCAAGGCCGACAGCTGGCTGAGGGCCCAGTGCCTGCCTGACCAGCTAGAGTTGGCTGCCCTCAAGGCTGCTGCCCGAGGTCTCTTCCTGCTCCTCCGCCACTGGGACCAGAACCTCCAACTGCGCATGCTGTGCTACAGCCCTGCCAACGTCTGAGGGCCAAGACTGGGCCGGGGCCCTTCTGAGGGTCAGCCTTCCCCTGCCCAGCCCTGGCCTTTTGCCTCTCCCACTTCCTCCACTCCAGAAAGTGCCTGCTCTCCTCCCCTCGTCCACTTCTTTTTTCTAAGACAGAAGCTGCCCCTTGGGGCCTGGGGGGCTGTTCACAGAGGCCTCTATCCTCTCTGGCAGCTGCAATAAAGTGCCTCTGAGGACCACATGCACACACGTTTCCTTAATGGCTGGCCTGCTGCCCCTTGGAGGGTCTAGGCAAGGCTGACAGAGCAGAAAGCAGACAGCACGGGGCTGGGGCTTGGCCAGCTTTATTGGAGAGGTGGTTTTAAAGGGACCCCCAGGGTCTGAGGCGGGGCCATGAGATGGAGGCCAGAGGAACCTTGGGTGGCAGGAGCTCATGGGGCCTTCTTGCTGGGCTGAAGTGTCTGAGAGGCCTCGGGGAGGGCCCTGGAGCCAAGCCACAGTTGCAGCAAGATGACGGCATGGCAGAGGTGGAGGGCCATGGAACTACAGGGCGTGGAGGGGTAGGTGTTCCAGGAGAGCTCGATGAGGCCGAGCACCAGTAACCTGGGGAGGAGGACAAGGGGAGGGAGGCAGGCAGGCATCCCTCAGCCACCCCTGCCAGCCCTCCCATGCTGGGTGGGGGCCTACCTGAACAGGTGTGTCAGCCAGCGTGAGGGCATCGCCCACAGGAGGTAGGGCAGTGTGTGGAAGTACCAGACGTAGAACTGGTAGTGGAGCGAGCGGCTGAAGCAGACACCAATGAAGTTGGACGTGAAGAGCACAGAGACAATCTGTGTGGGCAGTCAAGGCCAAGGGCGAGAGGGATGCCACACCTGCCCCACCCCCACCCCCAACCCTCACCTCTGTCTGACTGCCCATGGGGCAAAGGATATGATTAGCAGTGAGGGGCCGGGCAGGGGGATTCCTCTTCGAGGGCTCTTTCAGGAGGGACAGGAGGCTTTCTCCTGACCTGGGGAGGGAAGACTAACTTGACCAACGCCTCTTCCTCCTTTACCCCCAACGATGACCCCACCCCCAAAGGGAAGCCCAGGGGCTCCAGCCCTGGCCTTCCTCAAAAGCGCACCTGGGCCACCTGCAGAAGGCAAAGAGTGCCAGCAGACTCAGGTGAGCGGCCAACAGTGCCAGATGGAAGGCCCGATTCAGGAAGAGAGCCTCAGGCAGGAATCTCCAGTTCACTGTCCAGCGGAAGAGGAACTGCCGGCCCAGGTCAAAAGAACGGGACAGATAGCCAGCCGGGTTCTCCAGGAGGAATGGCAAGCCCAGAATGACCTGGGGATAGACAGAATGCCAATGTGGCCATCCAAGGGGCAGTTGGGGTTCTCCTGAAGGTGGCTTCAGGCTTACCCACTGTTAGGTGTGGAGTGGGAAAGGAGCTGGTCTAGAGGAGGCCAGAAAGGAATTCCTTTCAGAAGAACAAGGAGGCAGAAGACAGGGAACACAGGGAAGTGCTACAGTCACTGAGAGGAGAACAGGTGCTGTACCTGCAGGAGGGCACAGATGCCCAACTTGGGAAGGGCCCCACGGAGGCCAAATTGAGAAAGAAGAAGAAAGAGTAGCCCCGGCGCGAAGAGCAGCACGTTCATCTTCACCGACACGGCCAGACTGGGGCCCATTTGCAAGGAGAAAAGACTGGGAGTCAGTGTTGGGGCCCTTGGGGCCTCCTGGGCCCTCCTTCCACCTCCCGCATGGACAGCTGGCTAAGGGTGCCCTTTCCCTACAAACTCCCATGGATGTGTGTCATAGAGCCCACCCTGCACATACACACTGGGCTCTGTTCAAGGACTGGAAGGAAGCTTAATCCCCTAACCGACCTGAGGCCCATGGGAGAGGATGGGAAAGAGATGACAGGAAGGGTGGGAGGAAGGAGAGGAAGGTGCCCAGCGTTCTTAACACTGCCTCAGGGACATGCTCCCCAGGCTCCAAGCCCCCCCAAGCAGCTGGTCTCTCTCCCCCTCTCCTGCAGGAGGAGGGGGAGGCTGGGAAGAGGACTGGGAAGGTGGGCAGGACTCGGCTAGGGATAGGTTTGGACCTGAAACAGCCACAGCCCCAGCCCCAGCGCTGGGACAGCAGGAGGTTAATACTGAGGAAGAGCAGCGCCATGGCCACAGGGTCATTGAAAAGCCGCAGTACGAAGATGGAGTGGACCCGGTATGAGGCACAGCACATGAAGAAGAAAACAAAAGGGGGGACCTGGAGGGGGGACAGGAAGAGCGTCAGGACTGTCATGCATCCAGATCAGAGACCCCTTCCCAGTGCACATGAGCGGGACAACCTCAGGGCAGCCACCTGCCCCTGCTGGGCTTCTGTTCTCCCCTCTACAATAAGAGCCCAGTGACGTGGCAGTGTGTGTGGGAGAGTGCATATGTGTGACTATGTGAGGCGTGTGTGTATGTGTGTGAAACAGGTGTGTGTGTGCGCATGTGTATGAGTTTGAGTATTCGTGAATGTGTGTGCATGTGTACATATAAGTGTGTCTTGAGTGTGTGCATGTGGAAGTGCATACTCGTATGTGAATGTATATCAAAGTGCGTATGTATGTGTGTGTGTGTGTGTGTGGGCGGGCACTTTGTTAAATGCTTCACAAATCCTGGGTATTAAGGGTTAGGAGCTGAGAGGAACACTGCACCAGCTTGGCAGCAAAGGAGCTTCCTAAGCCTCTCCAAGAATCCTCAGCCCGTCTCAGATTGGGGGGCAGGGGCCTCACCCTCCTTGTCTGGCTGTAGATTCGGAAGACCAGCAGCAGCGTGGCAAGGTAGAGGCCCAAGAAGATGTGCTGGGCCAGGCGGATGTCGGTGCCTCGGCTCGTGGCGTAGTACAGCCCCATGAAGATGTAGACAAAGCCTGCAGGGTAGCTGGCGGGAGGGGGCAGACACAGGCCCAGTGAGTCCCAGCTGTTGCCCACCTGGACCGCACCCTCACCTGGCTGGCCCCCCACCTCTCACCCCCCCCAGACTCACACGAGGGGCCCAGTGTCGCCTCTGAGCTTCGTGTAGTCATAGGTGCCGTTGATGACCCCCTCCACCTCCGCCATGTAGGCTTTCCAGTCGATCTCTGTGTCTGAGAGAACAGGGAGACCGGAAGCTCATCAAATCAGATTTGGAGAGGAGAGGGGCTTCCATTTTACAGGCTAAGAAACTGAGGTCCAGAGAGGGGCAGGGGAAGAAGGCAAACGTATTTCAGACACGACTGCGCAGCGTGAAACTGCCTTCTTTTGGAAAGCCCTCCCGGAGCAGACCAGGGGCGTCCATCCAGAGCCCTGCCACCATCTCCATCCTGGGGTCCGCGGCCCCCTCTTTTCCTCCCGAGGACTCGAGAATTCCCCCCACCCCAGCGGGAGGGCCTGGCCTCTCATACTTAGCTCCTCTTCGCCCTCAGGCAGGCCTCAGTTTCCTCAACTGTCCTTCAATGAGATTCATTTCTCCGGCTCTTTAGGGTTGACAAAACATCTTCCCCATATGGGGGTCGTGAGAGTATGATCGACCCCATTTCTCAAATGTGGGAAACTGAGGCTCAGAGAGGTTGGGGGCTTGTCTGGGGTGACACGAACGGGTAAGGTTAGGTGCAGGATTTCAACCTAGATCTCCTCGGGACCCCTGCAGCTCTCCACCAGCCCTTGGCTCCGCCCCTCCTCCCCCATCACTTTCAGGCCCCGCCCCTTGAGCGCCTGCCCTCCCCAATCCTAGGCTTCTGCCCAGCTTCAGGCCCCGCCCCTCCGCCCCAGGCCCCGCCCCTCCCCGCCCGTCACTCACAGGCCACCCTGCGTATGACCCAGTGGTTGATGCCCACCTCCGCCAGGCAGAGGCAGGCGGCCACGAGCGGCGTGTAGCGCGGCTCCAGCAGCAGCAGCCGCCGCTCCTGCCACGCCCGCTTCAGCGGCGCCGGCCCCAGGCCCAGCCCCCAGCGCGCGCCGGAGCCGGCCCCGGTCCCGGCCGGGCTCCGCTTCCGCAGCCCCGCCGCCATCTTCCCGGCGCGCCGCCTAACGCGGTCCTCCCCTGCCGCCGGAAACCAGAGCCCGCCGCTTCGAGGTTCCGGTGCATCCTTTGAGTGCGCCTGCGCCGCGGGCCGGCTGAGCCCCGCCTACTGAGCCTTATAAGGCCCAGCCCTGAGTCCGGCCGGGCTCAGTTCCCTCCCCAAGCTCGGTCGTGGGAAGTGGAGTAGGTCTGGGTTCAAGGTTTGCCTTCCCTGGGCTAGCTCTGTGACCTTAGGCGACCCCTC
Organism: Trichosurus vulpecula; assembly: GCF_011100635.1. Lineage (NCBI taxonomy): Eukaryota > Metazoa > Chordata > Mammalia > Diprotodontia > Phalangeridae > Trichosurus > Trichosurus vulpecula. The sequence continues at coordinate 14,920,028 of NC_050579.1, forward strand.
AGTCTCTCTGAGCCCTGAGTTCCTCATTTGTTTTAAAAATAACCAGTCCTTGGACAAAATGACGTGCAGTCCCCTCAGTTATGTATACAGTACCCGGGTCCCAAGCACTCTGACCCGTCCCAGCTGTCAGAAGGGCATCTTTTATGACCTACCTGGTGGCACCTGGCCATGGCGTTTCTCCTAGGAGAAAGAACCACTGGAGGACAGAAGCTTTCGTTTTTTTGATGGGACACCTGAGATTAGTGTCCATCTTTGGGCATCTTGGGTTTGCCTTGAGTTCCTGGAGGACCAAGAAGGTTTCTGCTTTTATTTGTATCCATGGTTGGTTGTTGTCCTTTGTTCTGGAAGAGGACCAAAATGACATGACTACATTAGAGTCAAGTTACAATGCCTCCAAATGTGGCTGATCAGACCAATATGAACTCAGAATGCAACTTGCACATCCTGCGTTTCCTTTGAACTGTTTCAATTCTGCTTTGCTCTGATGTGGGCATGCCATGCTGAGCGGTCCTATGCCAATGTCTCCCATGTCACACTATCAATTCCAAAGTTCTCCAGAGAGACCTTGAGAGTGTCCTTATATTAATTCTTCTGACCTCCATGTGAGTGCTTACCCTGTGTGAGTCCTGCCACTGGACTGGAAGAGAGAATGAGGCCACCCTTTTGTGCAACTCTGCCTCAATTATATCTAATTAACCCATGAGTCAAAAGACATCACCCATTTTACCATTTTTACCTACCTCAAAGTCCTGTGATGACAGGTAAGTGACTAAGCAGCAGGTTCGGATACACTGGAAGCTGAAATCACAACCCTGCACACAGGAGCCCCAGGCCATAGGGTCATCTCACTGGAAGCAGCAGTGGAATTCTGCAGCCCCCTGAGTGTCTGAGCAACTTTTTCAAGGATCGAACTGCTTCTTATCCCTAGTGTTTAGTGAAGGGCCTGGCATGAGATAGATAGATGGATGGATGTGATGCGGTGGTGCAACCTGGACCCCTAAAAGGACCATGTCTTTGAAAGCAGCCCAGTCCCTGAACTTTCCCACACATTTCAGCAGCCCAGATCACTGGCATCTCACCTAAAGCATATGGCCTACCCCAGCCCACCTTGATTACTTAATTAGCTTGACACTCCTTAATCCCATCCAGATCTTCCTAGTCTTTCTGTATAAAAGTGTCAATCTTACCCCATTAAATGACTCAGATTCTTAAAATTTGGCCTGCTTGTAGTGGCATCACAAATAGTGCAGATTCCTTGGGAGTCTGGTCCTCTTCTATTAGTGTTACAATAAAGTCCCTACTTGGACTGAAAGTAGGCTTGAGTGGTTGAATTCATTCCAGGCAGACCCCTGCCCTGTACCCTTGCATTTAGGGGTTCGTAGCACCCCTAGATCGAAACACGTGGACCGACAGATAGACTAAATAGGTGGATAAATAATGATATACCTAAATCGATAGCTACATATGTAAATTGGTGGAGAGATACATGGAAGGAGTATGTATTAAGCCCTTACTACATGTCAGGCAAAAGTGCTTAATGGATGCTTTGCTGAATGAATGAATTTCAATTTACATATGAGAAAGCTGAGAGACAGAGAAAGGAACTTTGCCAGGGTCATACAGCTATTAAATAGCAGGGGCAATTCTAGATCTTGTTTGTACGTAGTCCTTTGCATATTTCTCCTTCGTTTAGAATGCGAGGGCAAGAGCTGTTTTTGCTCATTTTTATAATAGAAAAATTCTAAAGCCCAAACCAGCGCTGGCTCACTGACTCTGGAGACCGCAGTGCGGCTCCAGCGCCAACACCTGCATTTCCCTGCTCTTAAGTACGTGTCACTTTCTAGGGAAGGGCGGTGCTCGGCTGGAAGCGGCAGCTAGGGGCAAAGGAAGCGGTTTCCAAGCCGGCAGCTTGTGATCGTAGCACCTATCACAGCACGGAAGTTCCACGTGTTTCTGATGAATAAGCGGGAGGGGGGGGGGAGGAGGGGGGGTCGGCGGAAGCTGGAGGCGGTGACTCTAGGCCCCAAGTCCCAATAGAAAGCCAGTAGGTTAGGCTCCGCCCCAATCAGAAGTACCGCCTCGGGAACGCTGTCTCTGACTCCAATTGACTAAGGCTCGGACTAGGCCCCGCCTCCTCTCCTCTCCAATTGGCTACTGCCCACTTCAGGCCTGCTGACCGCACCCCAGTCGGAGCATGGCTTCTTCGCCGCCGCTCCCCAAGAAGAACTCCGAGTACCGACAGGCCCAGTACTGGGACGAGCGCTACCGGCACGCGCTGGACACTGCCCCCTATGAGTGGTTCGGCGACTTCGAGGCCTTCCGGGACCTCTTGGAGCCCGAGCTGCAGCCGGAGGATCGGATCCTAGTGTTGGGTATGCCCCCGCACGGCTTTCCGGCGGGCGGGCGGGGGCGGGGAGAGCGGGCGGTGATTATGTAAACTAGGGGGAGTGGCTAAGTGGCGGGGCGAGGTTATTTGAATGATCGCGTTGAAGGGGTGGAGCCAAGCAGAGTTGGGGCGGGCTGAGCGAGTGGGGCGGGGCTAAGGGAAATATGATTGGCTAGTGCATCAGTCCGGGCATGGCTAAGTTAAATCGGGGTGATGCGTGGGGGTAAGGGGCTAAGGGAGGGCTAGATGGGGGCTGGTTTGGAGGCCAAGTTGAAGAGGTGGGAGGGGATAAGGAGACAGGGACTAAGGGAGGGGTGAGGGGAAAAGGGAGTTGTGGGAGGCCAAAGGGGAGAGGGGGCTAAGGGGTCAGAGAGTAAGGGAGGTTTGAGGGGGTCAGCTAGGTAGTAAGCAGATAGAGCGCTGGGCCTGGAGTCAGGAAGGCTCATCTTCCTGAGTTTTAATCTGGCCTCAGACACTAGCTGTATAACCCTGGGCAAGTCACTTCACCCTGTTTGCCTCAGTTTCCTCATCTGTAAAATGATCTGGAGAAGGAAATGGCAAACCCCTGCAGCATCTTTGCCAAGAAAACCCCAAATGGTGTCACAAAGAGTCAGACCGAAAATGACTGAACAAAGAGGGGGAGGGGTCAGGTAGTAAGGGAAGTTCGAGGGGGTCAAGCAGGAAGAGGCATTGTAGGAAGTCAGTGAGAAAGGAGGTTGGGGGGCCAGGGAAGGAGGAGGCTAAGGGGTGTCAGGGAAGTAGGAAAGACTAAGGAGTGGTCTGGGAGGGAGGGGAGGGGAGGACAGGAAGGAGATGGGCTGACAAGACTGAGGGGGGACAGAGAAATGGAGTCGGGGGAGTCAGGGAGGGGTGGAAGGGTTGTGGTTCTATCGAAGGGGCTTGTGTGGGGGGTGGGAAAGGAGGCTGAGAGTTTTGGGTTGAATCTCCCCACGTACTGGCAGTAAAAAAAAAAACAACAAAAAAACTTGTAATCTACCTCAGGTCAGGCCCTAGGGAGCTCCATTGGCAGAAGCAGACACCCATCGGACCCTAGCTCAAGTATGGGAGGTCATCCCCACTGACCCAGTCTCTTTAAGGGAAATGAGAGCCCCTCTACCCGGCCCCAGCTGCAGAACTAACTCCGTTCAGGTGTGGGCCTCCCAGTTTAGGGATGAGGGGAACCAGCATGGTAGGAGCCAAAGTCTAGATCAGGACCAACGAAGATCAGTTGAAAGCAGTGGTGATGGTTAATCTGGAGAAGGCCTAGAGACTTGAAAGGGAAGTCAGAGGTCATCTGGTCCAAATTGTACCTAAATAGATATCCCCACTACAAGAGTCTTGAAAAGAGGTCATCCAACTTTGACTTGAATACCCTCAGTGACAGGGAAATCACTACCTAAGAAGGCAGCCTATTTTACTTATGGAGGCAGTTTGGTGGAGTGAGTGGAGAGTATCTTGGTCTTGCAGTAGAGAAATGCTATATCATGGACTGGGTATGAATCTTACCTCAGATACTTACTGGCTGAGTGACCTTGGGCAAGTCACTTAACCCTGTTTGCATCAGTTTCCTCATTAGTGAAAGAGAGCTGGAGAAGGAAAAGGCAAACCACTGCAGTATCTTGGCTAAGAAAACTCCAAATGGGGTCTTGAAGGTGATGGACACGAGTGAAAATGACTGAATAACAATGAAAGGGGAATAGTAATAGATTGACTTGGGGCCTTGTGTATAGGAGAGGCATCGTGGTACCATGGAAGGCGGCTTCAGCTTAGACCCCTGATGATCTGTGGCCATTTAACCCCTCAGGGCCTCTGTTTTTGCTTCTGTAAGGTGCAGGGCGGTGGTGCTGCGGACAGCCCCTGAGGGCCTTTCCAGTTCTGAATTTGTGAGCCAACAGCTGTTCCAGGCCTCTTGTTTCCCCATCTGTTCTCACACACCCACTATACTTTGTCACTTCTAGAAATTTCTCGACTTCTCTCTGGGCTTTGAGTGGCTCAGCTCTCTGGTGTTTGTGACCCACCGGTGTTTTCTTTCTTCCTGCCTTCTTGAGCATAGCTTAGTGGATGGAATGTATTACAAGCTGAAAGCTAGGCTTGGGGGGAGCAGCATGGGAACTTCCCACCCCCATTCAGGTGAGGCTCATTTTTCCTGAAAAGATGCCTATAACACCTCCCTGATACACCAAGTTAGTAACAGCATCAAGGGAGGAAGAGAGAGAGGGAGGGGGGAAGGAAGGAAGAAGGGAAGCAGGGAGAGAGGGAGGGAAATTGGGCTAGTCTGGCATGAGCAGCACATCCCTTTCCTAATATCCCCAGATCATTCACATGCAGACTCTTGAGCCTTTGAAAATTGGAACATGTTTGCTCTTCTCCAGTCTGGTGGCTGCTCTCCTGTGACATTTCAAGGACCTGTGGCTCAGTTCACATCTATCAGGCCATTAAGCACCCTCCTGTGTATTGTGTCTGCCTCTGCCTGGTCACTGGAACACATTACACTTCCTGGTCAGAGCTTCACCTGGCTTACATTTGGATTCTTTATTAGCCATTATTTTTGGTTTGGACCTTTTGTTTCCTTCCTTATAACAGGTACCAGTGCATCTACCAGTGCAGATCCAAAGTTGTTCGGCTAGACAGATTCGCAAGCTCACCAGCAGGAGTAGGAAGGGATTTGCCCAGAGGCAATTGACCCTAAGAGAGGCAACTAGGTCTATAGAGTAGCTGGACCTGGGAGTCAGAAAGACCTGAGGATCCTACCTCAGATGCTTACTGTGTCACCCTAGGCAAGTCACTTAATGCTCTGTGCCTCAGTTTCCTCATTTGTAAAATTGGGATAATAATAGCAATTACTTTATGAGATCGTTGTGAGGATCAAGTGAGGGAACCTACATAAAGTGCTTTGCAAATCCTAAAGGTCCCACAAATCTTAGCTGTTATTATTAGCATGTGTCAAAGATGGGGCATGAACTCAGCTCTTCCTGACTCTGAGGTCACCTCTTAACTAATTATTTTTTCATTCATTTTAGTCAGAAGTTCATTATCCTTGGCAGACAAATCAGGCAAAAAGTGAAGGTCTGGTAGTTCTGCCTTCTAATCCTCATGTTTCATCAGCCCCTCATCCCTCTTTATTTAGAGGACTTGGCTCTTCTTTGATCTTTCTCTTGTCTTCAAGGTAGCTTTAGAAAGGCTTTTTGAAGCGTCCGTGTATTTCCAGTCTTGGCTCTAGAGCTTTCGGAAGTATTTATTCCTAGAGGACTGTACTCTGGGCTCTTCGGGTGTCCATCCTGCACTGCCTGTCCTTACTTCCATTCTAGTCTGTATTTCTGTCTGTGGATGCCTAGCCTCCTCCTGAGTAGCCCCAACCAGCTGTTCTTGTGGCTTCCTGTCTTCCTCATCAGAGAGTTTCCATTTTAAACACTTACCTCCCTCATGGGCCAATGTCCCCTGTAGCACCAGAGGCCTTTAGATCCTGCACAGCTTTCTCTTCAGTCTTTTGGAACCTGCTCCTCCCAGATTGCTGGTGCATGTCAGGCTGGGCGCAGCTTTCTTTCTCTTCTCTATCATGGACTTGCTGGTTCTCCTTGTTGGTCAGAATCAGGTCCAGAATAGCTAGCCTCCTTCATTTCTTCCACCTTTTGAAATACATGGTTATCATCATTACTTCGAGTCAAGAATTTACCAGCCCTCCTGCTTTTGTCAGAAAGAGAGAGACAGAGAAAGAGAGAGAGAGAGCGCGAGCATGTCAACTGCAGCCTGGGTAGCTGAAGGCCTACCATCACCCCTGCCCCAGTAGCAGCAAGCCTCCAGACCAGTTTCATCATTTCCTTCTGTCCAGGAACGCTCTCATATACTGAAACATTATGGCACGTCTTCCTTCCTGGGCCCATCCTTACCAACATCATCATCATTGTCATCACCATATAGCACTTTAAGACACTTTACTGACATCATTCCATCCCCACAACAGCCTTGAGAGGTAGGTGCCATTATTACCTCCCTCCTACAGATGAGAAACTGAGACACCAAAAGGTAAGTGACTTGCCACGGTCACGCAGCCTGGAAGTGGCTGAATCAGGATTCGAACCTGAGTCTTTCTGATACTAAGTCTTAGTTGCCTCCCATAACTCTACCAAGTTCCCTGGCCCCTTGTGTTCCTGGATTTTTTCCCCTGAGTGTATGTTCTAGGGTAGGATGTTCTAGAGAGGCAGAGGCTTAGATTGGGCTCTGTTGAAGGAGACACTTCCAGATGGTCAGAGCTGCCCCCGGAGGTCCAGAATGTTGTGGGAATCCTGTTTTGGGGTGGAGTGGGTCTGAAAGCCTCTGAGATCCCTGTCAAGATTCCCTTATTACAGTGAAGGCCCTCCCTTCATCCTCCCCCCCCCCAATTTCTTACTACTCTTCCTTCCCTCATACTTTGTATTTACTTAGCTTTGTACGTGGTAGATTGGAAGCTCCTTAAGGGTAAGAACTGTATTATTATATCCCTGGTGCCTAGCTCAGCACCTTTTGGATAGTGAGCACTTAATAAAAGCTGGGACCCGGGCTGGCAGAAGGGAGTTGTCTGGCCCTCGGTGATTGGGCTGGGGGATTAGCCCCTGGGGACTGGAGGTGCTGGGAGGGGTTGGAAGGTGGAGCTCTGCAGAGCAGGCCCCTCTCACTCTAGTACTTGAAGATAGAGGGGTTATGCTTCCCCTAGGGCAGGGGTGGGGAAGCTGCAACCTCGAGGCCCCAGTCAGAGGGCTGAACTAGAGGGCCACATCTGGCCTTGAGGCCACCTCTGCCCTAGGCCTTCCTTTCTACAGGAAGGCTGAGGGAGTTCTTGGGCTGAGTACTCTCTTTCTTCCTGAGTCCCTCCAAGCTGTCCATCAGGGCTGGCTGGGGTAACCTCCAGAGGATTAGGGAGATACCCAGAGCTGATCCCTTGATCCTGTTACTGAGGCTAATGCTGATTAAAGGAAACCTAATCCCTAAGAGACAGGACTGCTGGAGACCTCCCATTCAGAAGAGGGAGTGAGCCAGGCCAAGAACCTGCCTTTGGGGGACCAGTCCCCCTCCCCCTAAGGGTCAGGCTTGGATCTGAGAGGGACCCAGGGTCTAAGCAGGACTTGGTAAGCGTTGCCTCTCCCCTCTTTTTGTCTCCTCCCCTGTAGGCTGTGGGAACAGTGCCCTGAGCTATGAGCTTTTGTGTGGGGGCTTCCCCAATGTGGTCAGTGTGGATTACTCTCCAGTGGTGATAACCGCTATGCGGGATCGCTATGCCCATGTGCCCATGTTGCGCTGGGAGACAATGGATGCCCGAGCTCTCAGTTTCCCCAATAGCACCTTTGACGTGGTGCTAGAGAAGGGTACCCTGGATGCTCTGCTGGCTGGGGAAGGAGACCCCTGGACGGTGTCCCCTGAGGGTATTCAGACTGTGGATGAAGTTCTCAGTGAGGTGAGATTAGGCAGAGGTAGTCAGTGCTGGTCTAACGGGCTAGCGCTTAGGAGGGATTGGGAGGGGAGCAGAATGGGAAGGGGAACAGACAAGGGCTGTGAAGGGGAGGAGAGTATTGGCTAAGGAACCGCAGTGCCTGGATTCAAGTTTCACCCTTCTGTTGAACAGTTGTGAAACCTTAGGCCAGTCCCTTCCCTTCTCCGGGCCTCAGTGTCCTCATCTGTAAAGTGGGGAAGTAGGATGTGATGACCTTGGAGGTTCCTCAGCACTCCAAGGCAGAAAAGAAGAGGATTAGAGAGAGGTTGGAGCCAAATGGACTGGTTCTATAGCAGTAGACCCATGGGGGCATCAGTTGTTCAGGCCCAGCCCTGTATCTGACAGGTAGGACAGGGTGGGACTGGTGAGTGCCTAACTTGGGAGTCAGCCCCATTGCCACCATTCCTCCCACCCAGCTTCTGTGCCCCAGAGAAACTCTTTGGTGAGAGGCTAGGGTAACAGGAGATCCCTGCAGGTTAGCAAAGGAAGAGGAAGGAATGGGGAGGGGCCACCGGCTTTCAGAGAGCCAAAGCCAGACCCCACTGACTGCTCGTCCATCCACCCTTTTTAGGTGAGTCGAGTGCTGACCCCTCAGGGCCGGTTCATCTCACTGACAGCAGCGGCTCCCCACTTTCGTGCCCAGCACTATGCCCAGCCCAACTATGGTTGGTCTCTTCGCCATGCATCCTACGGCAGTGGGTTCCACTTCTATTTCTACCTCATGCACAAGGGGGGTGAGCTGAGTCCAGCACAGCAAGCCTTGGGGGCCCGGCTTCATGCCCCCCCAAGCCCCCCACCTTCACCATGCTTTCTTCAAGACTCTGACAAGGAAGACTTCCTCAGTGCCATAGAGCTCTAAGGGCTGATTCTGGTCCAAAGAGACTGTGGGTGCTTCACACTGAGCTGCCTCTGCCCCACCACAGCTGCCTTGGAAACTAAAATCCTGACTCTAGATTGGGATCTCTCCCAGGAACATTAACCGACCCCCAGAGGGGGCCCAACAAGCAGTCAGGGTTCTCCCTCTGGATCTCGCTTCCCCACTTTTGGCCTTCTCTCTCAGCATTCTCAAGCTTACCCACTGTACACCATATCCCTTCTAGCAATCACTGGCTTCTCTCTGGGTCAGGGGGCCCCTTCCTCAGCAAGACTTCCTGTCTGCATCCACAACATGGAAGAAATCGGAGTGAGGTCCCTAGTGGGGTCACAAGTTGTTCCTTAAACTCTGCCCTCCTCATCATGACTTAGGTAACAGAGTTTAGGAGGCTTGGAGTCAGGCCCAAATCTGGTCTTTGACACCTCCTGGCTGTCAGTCCTCAGTATGCTCATCTGTAAAATGGGGATGGGAATACTGGAGTCCCCACTTCACAGGGTTGTTGTGAGGCTCAAATTAAGATCATGTCTGGAAATCCCTCAGCAAACTTTTTAAAGAAAGAACTGTGGATGTCTGTTATTATGAGGTTGGTGGGGGCCTCTGAGAGCTACAGACTGGAAAGCTAAACCAGTGCTCCAAGGCTGAGATGGCTTGGTGTTCCAGTATCCACTATGACTCACTATGACTCAGACACTGGGGGCCTTGAAGGACCTGGGGGCTGAGAACAGGGTAGGCGTTATGGTGAGACATCCTCCTTACCTGACCAATCAATTCGCCCCACCCCCCTTAACCTGCCTGAGCTCTGGAAGAGCAGGTGCGTTACTAAGCTAGAGCCTAGAGCTGGGTTGCCGAAGCCGGTTAGAGGCAGCAGCCAGGCTATGCACAGGTCTGTGTTTATTCACGAACTCCTGGTACAGTGAAGATGGGAATGGGGTGGGGGCAGAACGGGACATTTACAGTGGTGCATACCTGGGGCCCCTTTGGCATCATCCCAGAGGCAGTGCATTCCCCAGGGACAGGGAGGGTTGGGGTCCAAGGTGGAAAACAATGGGAGCCCTCCTGAGGAGGGGGGCGGTGCTCCAGAACGCATCTAAAGGATCTGGAAAGACTGGCCGTGTGGGGATCAAGGTTAAAGGGAAGGGTTCCCGAGGTCACCGCCTAAAGGCTGAGACCATCCGCCAGGCGCGGACTACCTGTGACCCAGACCAAGGGGGCTCTAGGAGAAGATCCAGTAAACAAAGAATCGGATATAAAAATACAAATGTGCTAAGGCAGACACCTTAGAAAGAGGCTGCGGATGGGGGACCCGCCAGACGCAGGGAAAGAGAGAGGAGAGGATGATGACCCCCTCCGGCTGGGCTCCAGAGGGGAAGCTCATGCATGCAAGATGCAGCCAAACGTCCCTGGGAAGGGCGGCACGGAGGGACCCGTGTCCAGCTAGCTGCTTAGCTGCAAACCCGCTGGAGGGAAGGGGCCGTGCGGGACAGGGCGCAGGGAATGAGCAGCGACGATGACATGTCCGTGGCACCGGGCGCCACGCGTTTCTGTGTCCGTTTCTGTGTGCGGGGTGGGGCCACGGCCCGAGTCCTAAAGTGCATGAGCGGGGCGGACCGGGGGCCGGGCGCTACAGGGGCTCCTGACCGGGCCGCGCCGCCACCTTGGTGCTGAAGCGGACAGCTCCGGAGCAGCGAGCAGCGGCGGCGGCCCGGGCGGAGCCGCTGGGTCCTGAGGCCCCGGCCCGCTGGGGCTGAGGCTGGGCCGGGAGCCCGGGCCGGGGGCGCCGGCAGCTTCATCGCCGTCCTGCGCTCCGGGCCGTTCCGAGGCGGGAACCGGAGCCCGCGGACCAAGCCGGCGCGTCTACACTCCCGACGGCGGCTTCTCCCCCATTCCCTTCAGCACGTCATCTATCCGGTCATCCTCGATCACCACTGCAGAACAAGCAGCGCCTCAGTCCCGCGCGGGCTCTGCGGCCTCGGAGCCCTCTTTCCCTCCCTCCCTCCCCGTGTCTGCAGCCATAGATGCTGTCTTCTGCTGCCTGACAGCCCATTAGCACCAGCTCCCTCCGTATCCCGCTTCCCAGCTGCCGACCCAGGGTCCCTAGCATCCCAGGCTGCGCTCTCCCTTCCGACTCGAACGCATCCAACCCTGCTCTTCCCCGCCCCCCAGCTCGCTTCCAACATCCCAGCTCGGCTTCCCACCTCCTGGCTCAGCTTACTGTCCCTCCCATCGCTGCAGCTCCCTAACTAGGGAAGGCGGGCTCCAGGAGTCCCGGAGAGTGGCAAAGGGAATGGGGGCACTGGGGAGATGGTGAAGGGCGCAGAGCTGCAGATGGGAGGGGACCCCTTCGCGTGCCCTGCTTCCCTTGCCCAGATCCAGGATCCTATCCCTGAGAGAGGCTGGGGCTGCGGCAGGAGCAGCCTAGCCTGGGGGATGCAATAGGGTTGGATAGGATGGGGAGCCGACTGACGGGGCGGGGAGGGGGGGAATCGCTGGAGGCTGGTTTCTGGGTCAGGCGGGTGGGTCCCAGGCCTCCCTACCTCTCTTGGCCCGGCCGATCTGGCCCAGCTTAGGGGGCCGTTTGGCTTGATTGCCCGCAAAGAAGGAGTTGGTATCCTGGAGGCGGCAGCTGAAGGAGAGATCTGAGCCCTCCGGGTCGGCGCCGAAGCGGCCCATCTTGTCCTCGCTGTAGGGGAGGATTTCCGACATGGTGCAGTCTGGCTGTCAGGAGGACTGAGCGAGGACCACTGTGGGGTGTGTTGCGTGTGTGTCTCTGTGTGTGCCTCTGTGCGTGTGTGTATCTACGTGTGTGTGCGTATGTAAGTGCGCGCGTGTGTGCGCGCGCTTCTGTGTGTGTGCGTGTGTTTGTGTGTGTGTGAAGCGCGGAGCGGAGCCGGGGGGCAGCCCGCCGTCTAGCTGAGAGCCGCGCCTGCTCGCCAGCCCTCCTCCTCCTCCTTCTCCTCCTCCTCCTTCTCCCAGTCCAGAGTGAGTCGGGGGCCGGGGGAGCCCTACATCATAAGGAAAACCGGCGGAAAGATGAAGTCATGCAGCATCCGGGCCTGCAAAGGGGCAGCTGGGCTACCGTGCCCTCCCCTCGCAGCCCTCAATCTCCCCAGGCCGCTGGGCAGTCTGAATGGACTGAGAAGCTGGCGAGCGCCTAGGCAAGCTGGCGGGCGGGCGGGCAGGCAGGTGGGGGGCACGGCGCGGCAGAGCCCAGGAGGCGGAGGCGGAGGCGGAGGGGGCGGTGTGCGCGCGAGCGGAATAACAATGAGAGGCCGGACTGCGGCAGAGCTCGGCGGGGCGGGGCCGGGCCAGATAGGGAAGGCCGGTGGCCGCTGTGGTTGGTGGGGGCACGCAGCTAGGGAGATCCGGAGACTGGGATCGTGGAAGCACAGAAAGGGAAAGGACACTGTGAGACTGGGAGCCCCGGATGGCCTAGCCCGAGTGCAAACCCCATAATAGGTGGCGAGGGTGAGGGGGGGGGGGCGTCGCTGGGGAGCCGCGTTGACGCCACAGTCCCCCCCATCCCCCGCCGCAGCCCTAACTCGGACCTGAAACATCCCGGCCCTCCTCCCCGCCGGCTGAAGTCCAGACAGACTAACCCCGGCGTGGACCCCTACAGAGAGGGCCTAGCTAGGGCTAAGTGGGACAGGGGCTTGACTGGGGACAGGGCTGGGCTGGGGGCACCGGGCAAAGTAAGCGCCAGGCATCGTGAAGAGGCCACGTGGGGGCAAGAAACCAGGGGGGCTATTAGCCCTCCCAGCCCTCAGCGTTTGTGAGCTACGGCCATCCTTGCTTGTCCCTCCGTTGAGAGGATTTCTCTCAATGGCAAAGCACCGGGACTCAGACCGCCAAGCCACCGTTTCATTGAGCTGGGTGTGGGGGAGGGGGTGGGGAGAGGCTGGAAGCACGCATCACCTGAGGTGACTTCCACCTTTCCCTGGCCTCCCCCCACCTCCCCGGCCACCCTTCCCCCACCCCAATCTCTTTCCACCGTCACCGGAACCGCTTACCATGCGTGGCACGAAGGTGTGCACGTGGGGCTAGGCCTCTGGCGTCCTCTGCCTGCCTGCCCGCTGCCTTTCTCCTCCCAACCAGCGTCACACCTAGCGTCCCGCTGCCTAGGACACGCAGATACACCGTGTCCCAGGCGCAGGTCCGCTGCTATTACAAACGATGAAGAGAATAAGAACACGCTTCTAGGAAGCGCTTCCTCCCTCCACTCTGTTTTCATCTTCGACTGCCAGCCCTGGCTGGGGAGGGGGAGGGGAAAGACAGGCATCATGATCCCCATTTCAAGGAGACTCAATCATTTATCAGAGGGTCATAGAATTAGAGCTTGCCTGGAGTTATTTAGAGGTAGAGTCTGGATTTGAACCCAAGTCCTATGACCCCCAAAGCCAAGGCCCTTTCCACCATTGTAACCTTTCTGTGGTTCCCACAATAAGTGGAGGGCTGGAAGCCGTGGGCTCCAGTCCTGACTGAAGCTTCCTGAGCTGTGTGACCCTGGGATTCTCTTCATTTCTTTGAGCCAAAGTTAATCCAGCTCCCTCTAGTTTCTGCGCCTCCCAGGAACCTCTGGGGCACCACTGGTCACTCAGAGCCTGGTGCCCCTCTGAGCCTCAGCCAGGCCAAGTCCCCCAGCACAGTCTCCTACTTAGCCCACTTCTGGAAAGCTGGGTCAGGAGGAGGCAAATTGGTGAAAAGGGAGCAATCACCATTAGCTAGAGGAAGTAGCTGCAGTATGGGAGACTAGGTGGGGAAACAGACTGGCCCAGGGGAGACCATTTTAGGACATTATTATCTGCTGGTGGCTGGCTCTGACTTGGAGTCAAGCAGTGACATTTAGGAAGAGTCTACTGAAGACTGACCCAAGTCTTCCCTTTATAAAAAAGTTTTTAATTGATTTTCTTTTCTCTCTTTTAATCTCAATCTCACTTTCTCATGGTTTTCCCATTTGTGTAACAAGTACAACCAAGTCTGAAAATGTATGCCTTATTCTGTACCTGTAGTCACTGCCTCTCTGCCAAAATAGGAGGCATGAAGGTTTGAAGACAGCTAAATGCCCTTCCTTTCCTGATCATTCAAGACAAGACATACTGACTGTTTGCTCTGTGGTTCTATTCACCACCCCTGTAGCTTCCCAGACCAAAACTCCTTACCCTAGCCACCAATCCCCTACAGGTGTTGTGGCTCCCTATTAAGCTTCTTTTGTGTTTGCAGTAGTTAGCTCTGCACCAGTGTTTAGTAAGCGCCTTGTAAATGCTTGTTAATTCATCATTCATTTGGTTATGTCCTGCCCCACCCCCTTCAGTCTCTGTGGCCAATTTCTGAGCCTTCTGCCTTCATTTGTGGCCAGAGCTCATGGAAAGCATGTATCTCTTCAAAAGAAACACCCCAGCATCCCCTTGCTGCTACAGAGTGGCCAGTGCTGGCTTCCTTCTATAGAGAATGTATAAACTATCTAAATACATACGGGTAACCAAGGACAGACTGCATTTCCCCAGAGTACCAGTCCAACTGCTTTTCATTAATATGTGACCCCGAGCAAGTCACACATCCTTTATTGGTGTGTTTGCTCATCTCAAAATGTATGTGTGGGCGGGAAGGTTGGATGAAATGATCTCCCAAGTGACTTCCTGCTCTAAATCTATGGTGCAGAGGCCAAGGAAGGGACAAGACCTGAGTTAAAGCTTATGTGGATGATCATAAGTAGACACCGATGATGACCTTGCAAAATTGCCTGAGGAGGAACAGTCAGAAATGTAGGAGGAAAACCAAGAGAGAGACTGGTGTCAGGAAAACCAACAGGAGAGAGGATCCATGAGGAGAGAGTGGTCAGATGGGCTTCAGAGAGGACTAAAAAATAGTCATGGTGTCAGCTTAACTATGTTTTTGTTATGAAAGAGGTTTCTGGATGGGGGGCAAAGTGTATTGGGGAATAATTGATGAAAATCCTGAAGGTAAAAACATGGACACCTCCAAGGACCAATTTTGAGAGAGGATGGAAGGAATAGAATATGGGCGAAGTCAATGAAGGTCAAGAAAGCTTAAACAAATGGAAGAGGGGACTAAGGGGACTCGTGACAGATGATGGCCTCAGTCATCTCTGTAGGATAGAGAATGATATCTGTTGAGTTGTTGGGTTGAAGGGAGAAGAGAAGATTTAAAAGAGCTAGCCTGAAGAACATGAGAGAATAAGTAAGAACTGGAAGAAAGGATTGATTGTCCTGCAGCTGATCTGAGAGAATCAAAGGCAAAAATGTGCCCAGGATCCAGCTGGGAATTTCCTTTGGCAGCATCTGGTCCCTTGAGATGAGTGGTGAGGGCAGATGTAGAAATGACATTGGGATGACGGTTTAGGGTGGGAAAGGTCAAAGAGTCAAGTGATTCAAAGGGTCATTCTGGAATTGGGAGACTGTAGAACAGGTCATATAATATTGGACTTGATACATTGGTTAGCTTTGCCAAACTTTTTTCTTTTTCATCTTTTGTTATAAGAGATATCTCTTTGGTAAGGGACATGGGGAGGGAAATATTGGGAAATGGAGGTAATGTAAAGCAAAAAGATATCAATAAAAGGTGGTTTTAAAAAGAGATCTGTCAGAATTTATCTTGCCAGGGGTTTGCTGTTACCAGTCAATCAACATGTCCTAGTGGCCAGTGGGCCTGACTTTGAGCCAGGAAAACATTGTTGAATCCTGACTTACTAGCTGTGTAACTCTGGGCAAGTCATTTAACCTCTGAGCCTCAAATAATAATAATAGCCCATAGTTCCTTCAATAAAAAGACATTTATTAAGTGCTAGGTACTGTTATAGGCTCTGGGGATGCGCTCAGAGAAGCAATCAATAAGCATTTATTAAAGGCTTACTATATATTGTGCTAATTACTGGAGATACAAAAACAATTGGAGACATCTCCAGCCCTCAGGGAGCTTGGATTCTAATAAGGGAGACCACATATGGGAAGGTAACCTTACAGGAGAAGGCTGGAGTATGGGGAAAGCCTCCTGGAGGAAGTAGCAAGTAAGCGGAATTGTAAAGGGGAGCGGGGATTTTAAGAGGTGAAGATAAGGAGGGAGAGCATCATTCCTCCTGGGGATGGCATGGGAAAGAGCCAAAGGCCCAAAGAAGAGAGATGGAGGGTTGTGGATGACAAACAGCCACTGTAAGCCAGCTGGAAGACTGAAAAGAAAGGCCAGCAGGGGCAGCTAGGTGGCGCAGTGAGTAGAGCACTGGCCCTGGAGTCAGGAGGACCTGAGTTCAAATTTGGCCTCAGACACTTGACACACTTACTAGCTGTGTGACCTTGGGCAAGTCACTTAACCCCAATTGCCTTGCTTTCCCCCCTCAAAAAGAAAAGAAATGCCAGCAAGTCTAACTCCCTCATTTTGTATATCAGGAAGCTGAGGACCAGAGAGGTTTGGTGATTCGCCCAGGGTCACTTGGGTAATAAATGGTGGAACTAGGATTCAAATCCAGGTCTTCTGATTCCAAAGCCATTATTTCTATCCATTGTGCTGCTCTGCCTCCCTCTAGAACAGGGGCTCTTCATCTTTTTGTGCATGTTTTTTCCCAGAGATCATTATGAGTAGCGCAGAAAATCGTGTGCCTATGATGTGTTGCAGGGCAAATCTGAACTTATGGCGAAACCTGAGAGAAACTCCAGGGACTCCTTGCAGATTTCTAAGTCTATATTTCTGTTTAAGTGTTTGGAAATCATCCAGATGGTCAGTAATGGCCAGGAGAAGTGAAAACAAAACATTCCCTCCCACAAAGATGGAGTCCTCCATTGCCCTTCCTTCATCATCTGAGTGTTCTGTGCCAGGAACAATTTGTGAAAAGACGGGAACAGTAGAATAGCTGGGAAAGGGGACATAAACTGGGTCATTATTCAAACTCCTGGACTTCCCTTGCCAAATTCTTGTACCTTGTTAAAAAAAAAGATGCAGTTAATGCATTAAAACAAAATCAGCTTATTTAAGGAATGACAGGAGAGAGATGTCCATGCACAGTCTCCAGCTGTAGTAGCTGGATCTGTAATTTCACTGGAGTAGCAAAATTCCAGTGTAGACCTTGTGGTTTAAACATATGGAGAAGGGGAACAAGGGATCTCATGGCATGTCTTTCTAGCAACAAGGATCTTCACTTCTTCTGTAGTTCTGGTTGTCTGGGGCACAGCTAAATTAAGTTAACTGTCCAAAGGCACAAAGTTCATATGTGTCAGGAGCAGTATTCATGGCAAATATTATGTAAGGCTGTAAGGTCTGCAAAACCAAAAATATCCTTTATGGATATTATCTTATTTGAGCCTCATAACAACCCTGGAAGGTAGATTATTATCCACATTTTAAAGATGGGAAAACTGAGCTTGAGAGAGATTGTGTGACTTAGGGTAATAGGATCATTGATTTAGAGCTGGAAGGAAACTTGGAACCCAGCTAGTCCAACCCATTCATTTTACAGATGAGAAAACTAAGCCACAGAGGTGATGTGATTTGCTCAGAATCATACTTACAGTGAGTGCCTGAGAGGGACCTGAATCCAAGTCTTCTGCCTCCAAGTCCACTGTCTTATCCATTACATAATTGGTGTAGTGTTACATAGCTAATACCTACTGAAACAGGATTTGAACTCAGGTCTAGGTCTTCTACAGCAGTATTTAGGGAAGCATACTATCCAGAGTGAGGGAGAACACAGTCCCTCCTGTCCTTGGGCGAGGTCAAATCACTTTTTAGGAAGGATATTGACAGACTGAAGTGAGTCCCAAAGTGGGGGTGGTGGTGGAAGGGGAGGGCACTGGAGGTTATGCCTTGAATGAAAGGATCAGTTGATGGAAATAGGAATATTTAGGCTGTACAAGAGAACAAGTGGACAGAGAGGGGTCAAGACAACTGTCTTGAAGTATTTGCCAGGCTGCCCTGATTAGATTTATCCTGCTTGTCCCCTAGTACTAGGAACAAGCAGAGATGTTGAAGAGGGGCAAGTTTAGATTTGATGGAAAGGGAACATTCCTAAAAACTAGAGTGAGCCCAACATGAAAGGTGCTGCTTGGAGAGCTCATGGTTTCTCCCTTAGTAAAGGGACTGGATAACCACGAGCCAGTGATTGGGAGGAGAGGATTCATGGCCAGTCATCCTTGGATAAGATGATTTCCTAGGTTCCTTCCAACTCCAATTTGGGGACAATAGATTCTTTTAGAAGGGCAAGACCTGTTTATTTATTGCCCTATCTGCTTCAAGCATTCTCAGGTGTTCAACATATTGAATGAATGAGTGAAAGAAATAAAAACGTTTATTAAGCCTTTGTGGTATATACCATACTCTGTGCTCAGTTCTGGGGATACAAATAAAAAGTGAAAGCCCCAGCTCTCCTTGGAGCTCACATAGATATCAAAATACTGGGTTTAAATTTAATGCTTAAAAAACCCTCCCAGAGCCAAAAATAAAATGTTTTACTTTCCTCCACAAAGAAATGTTCATGGCTCTTTCTTTTTAAAAGGTAGTGCCTAGCACATAGTAGGTCCTTAAGAAGCTCCAGCTGATTGAAATTAAAAGGTGAGACAATGTACCAGTGTGTACACACCCCCGGCAAGACCCTTTTCCAAGGCAGTGGCCATTCTCAAGGGGCTCGGAAAAGAAAAGCTGTCGGGGCTGTTTCTGCAGAGAAGGATGGGTGAACTTGGTACGTGAGACTGTCAACGGCAAGTGTACCGCGTGCTAGCCTCTTGTGTGTAAGCTGGGTTGGTGGGTCGAGAATGGGCCACCCAGTCTTAGGGACGATGAGCAGCTTGGTAAGTGGGCGCTTCCGGGACTGGCCTGAAGACCCCGGTGGTTTTGTTTGTTGGTTTGTTTTGGTGGCGGTGGTATTGTGAGGTCTGTTGTGGGAGGATCTGCCAGTCTGACCGACGTCTGTAAACAGGCAATAGAACTCGGGGGCGGGGGCGGGGGGAAGGCGGAGTGGTGGCCAGCGAACCTTGAACTCCTGGGAGGATTCTCCAGGGTGAGTGGGTGCACCCAGGAGGGGAGAGGGGGCCAGAGGTTCAGGGGAGGGAAGAAGGATGGGGTGGCTTCTTGGGGAATGGAAGGGGTGAGAAGACGCTTGGAGTTCGGATGGCACAGACAGGGGTGGCCTCTGCTGGACTGGTGGGCAGAGGAGTGGGACTAATGCAGCCCCGGCGTAACGGTCTGTGTCCAGGGCCCTCCTCCTTCCCCCAGCCCTCCCTCCCAGCCCCCTGCTGGGGTGCTCCCCAGCCTCCTGGGCTCCGCCTCCCACGTCCCCTCCCCTCCCCCCAGGTCCGGCGCTCAGGAAGGGGAGAGAACCTGGGAGGGCGGGGGCTGTGGCGCCGGCTGCTGCTGCTGCTGCTGCCGCCGCCGCCGCCGCCGCCGCCGCCACCACTACCCCTGGAGTTGGCCTTGACCATGGCGGGTGGAGGAGGAGGAGGCGCCGGGGCCCCAGGCCGGACAGTTCCAGCAAGGGGGCCGCCAAACGTAGCCTAGCCTAGCTTGGGGAGTTGCCCGTCCCCAACCCATCATGAGCTTGGCCCTGCAGGAGCTGGGCGGAGGCGTGAGTGCGGGACTGGGAGCCAGAAACAAGGAGGCAGGAGGGCGGGAGGTGGGCGTCTGAGCCCCTGGGTCTGGGGTAGTATGGGATGAGGGAGTTGTCCAGACCTAGAGATTAGGGGAGCAGAGCGGAACGTAGACAGCCATCTCTGGACGGGTGGGGGGCAGGAGGTGCGCTCCCAAGCCCAACTCTACCTTTTCACCTCCTCCCTTACTAAACCCTCGTCTGGCCCCAGCCCCAGTGTGTCCAGAAGAGACAATTGAGGGAGTGAGCTACAGGGGAAGAGCAAAGAAACCCCACTAGGGTGGGGGTAGGGAGCTGCCCTCCCCACCTCCCGCCTGGAGTTTCAGTGAATACACAGTGTATATCCCGCGTCCATACCCCTACCTCATCTCTAGCCCGTGCCCTGCTCCAGGTTAACCAGTAGGCAGTCTTGGGAGCTTCATGCGGAGGGAAGCCCGGAAGGGGAGTTGGCTGCAGCCCTAGCAAAAACAAACAAACTGCTGTGCAATGGGGGGGAGGGTGGGAGAGGGGGAGGAAGGGGACCTGCCTTTCCCACCTCTGAACATCTTCAGCCCTAGTTTGTGACCTGGCCCAGGTCCACTAGGGAGCTGTCCTGAGGGACTGGTGCACTTGAAATGGAAGGGGGTGGGGGGAGAAACGGAGGGGCCTCTTTTCCTTGGACTCTGAAACAGGTAATCTGAGGAGAAAGAGTTGGAGAGTTGGGGGAAGAGAAAAGGCTGCCAATAATGTAGACCCCTCTCTTGAACGCTTGTCCTGGTGTTCCCTTGTGTGCATAGAGAGCCCCTGAAAGGCTCCAATGAGGTCAGGGATTATCTCCTCCTCTATCTTTCCCCATCCCACTACCATATTGGAAGCTCTCTGAGGGCAGGTTTCCCCCTTCCCCCCCCACCTCCACCATTCCTCATAAATAAGGAATGTTTAGCGAGTGAACTTTGGTTAAACAGAAAGTGCAACAGACTTAGGCATGCTAGGGATCCATCCAAAGAGGATGGAAGAGAAGGAGCTGGGGCCCCTAGAGAAGGCCAACAGTCTCCCTCATTCTGACACCTGTGTTTCTCTGCCTACATCCCTGCAGATGTTGGAGTATAAGCGGGCTACTCTTCGAGATGATGAGGCCCCTGAGCTTTCACCAGATGGCATTGCCTCTCCAGAGACTATGGAGGTCTGCAAGATCTATTGGGGGATCGGGGTGGGAAAGAGGGTGCCTCCCTGCAGTCTGCTCCCTTTCCCCAGCTCACCTTCTAGTTATGGGAAGCAAGAAGATAGAGTGGACTGGAACTGGAATCTTGGCTCACACATTTACTAGCTGTGTGACCTTCGGGCTGGACCACATGATCCTAGCTCCAGAGCTTTTATTCTGTGACCTCTTTGGGCCTCAGTTTCCCCATCTGTAACATGAGGAGTGTTGGCCTTGAGGACTTCCAAAGTCCCTTCAATTCTGAGTCTCCTAACCCTTCTTACTATGCTGGCCTGACCCTCCCAGCCCCCAACCTGAGGCTCATGGTGAGAAGCCAGCAGGCCAAGACTTCATAAATGGGCTGGTGGAGTCATTTGTGGTTCACTGATCAGAATCAACCCCACTGATTAATAATGTTGGGTTGGTATCTATATACTGCCTTGTTTACAAAGTATTTTCCACACCTTCTCATTTTGACTATATTGATGACAAATACGGGGCAGCAGAGTATAGTGGGGAGAGGACCAGCCTTGGATTTAGAAAGTCCTGGGTTCAAGTCTGCACTCTGATCCATACCAGCTATGTCACTCTGAGCAAGCGACTTGCCATCCTAGTGCCCAAGGCAAGCTCTAAGACTCCAATCAGTCAACACTGGTGAAGCACCTACTATGTGCCAGTCATTTCTGCTAAGCTACAAATCTGTGTTGGTGGAGTTCTCTATGTGAATGAAATCACAGAGCTGGACTTTCCCCCACCCCACCTAAAAAAAATGAACAATTACCCATTCAGGTTACATCCACTTTGAAGGGGAAGCTGGGTATGGTGGGAAGAGTGCAGAAGCTGACCTCTGACAGGAGCTGTATGACCTTGGGCAAGTCACTGAAGTTCTGGAGGCCTGACTTTACTTCTCTATAAAGTGGGGATACTGCTTGTAATATTTAATTCTACTATGATATAACTGCCCAAGGTCCCACACTTGGTCTGGATCAGAGTTGGACTCAGGTCTACCTGACTGCAAGGTTGGCCCTGTCCCCAAGATACCATGCTGACACTTTGCTATCATGATTGCAGTCACACAAGATGGGGTGATGAGTGTTTTGCAAACAGAGCAGTATATAGTATTATAAGAGTTAGGGGCAGCTAGGTGGCACAGTGAGTAGAGCACTCGCCCTGGAGTCAGGAGGACCTGAGTTCAAATCTGGCTTCAGACACTTGACGCACTTACTAGCTGTGTGACCTTGGGCAAGTCACTTAATCCCAATTGCCCTGCCTTCCCCCCTCCAAAAAAAAAAGAGTTATAGTATTCCCTTTAGTGCATCGCCCATGAGGCAGGGTGGCACAACATCAGCATCAGAAGACCTCAGTTCTCATCCTGCCCCCTGACACATTTTGGCCGTGTGACACCAGGACACCTTTCTATGTCCCCCGCTCCCCAGCAGTTCTCTAGGTCTCTAAGTTATAGATTAGTAACTGGGCTTCATCAGGGAAGGGAGTTTCCATGCTGGAAGTGCCCTGCACTCTTGGAGTCACATGTGTGGACTGAAAAACCCAAACCCAGCTCCTGCAGCTACTGAGAAGACCGAGCGAGAGCAGTTAGATAAAGTGCCTTGCAAAGCTCAGGGCACCATACAAATGAGAGAGGTTAGGGTTCCCGTTACTAGGTGTATCTGCCCTCTGACCTTCCTTTCCTTTCTAGGTTTCCATCAGCATTATTCACGGGAAAGGCTGATTACTATAACATCAGAGGACCTGGGTTCAAATCCTATGTCTGATGCTCATAACCTCTATGACCTCGAACAAGTCACTACTTAGCTTCCTTCCTCTGTCAAATGAGGGGGTGGGACTGAATGACCTTTGGGGCCCCTTCTAGGCTGAGATCTACCTTCCTGGGCTCAGTTTTCTCACATGTCAAGTGAAAGAGCTGGGACAAAATGGCCTCTGAAGTGCCTTCTAGCTCTTGCCCAATGATCCTCTGATCTCCTGTTCTCCGTTCCCATTAGAGCACCACAACGCTGAGAGCATCACTCAGCTGGGTTGTGCAATGGATCTGGAGTCAGGAAGACCCGAGTTCAAATCCTGCCTTGGCCACTTACTAGCAATGTGACCCTGGGCACAACCTCTGCCTCAGTTTCCCCATCTGTAAAATGGGGATAATAGTAGTGCCTGCCTCCCAGGATTGTTGTGAGGATCAAATGATGTCCTATTTGTAAAGTCTTTAGCATGGTGCCTGGCACATAGTAGGTGCTATATAAGTACTAGCTATTATTATTATTATTCTAGTTTATAGCCCCTCCCTCTCTCTCCACTTTGTCCCCCTAGGTGGGCTTCAGAAAAAGGTCAGGACATCTCCTGGGCTCCCGAACACAGCTAGAACTGACTTTAATGGGCATCTCTCTGCTGCTGGGTGTCTTGCTCCTGGGTTGTTCCATTACCCTGGGGGTCCAGTACAGCCAAGGTAAGGGAGCCCCCGGCTCCTCCCCCTTCTTTGGGAGCCTGCCTGGGAAATGTCTGGCATTGAATCTCAGTATGAGACTTACTAGCTTCATGATCGTGGGGATTGGTGCCAAGGAAAACTTCTCAAGGAGAATGTAAGCTTCTTGAGGGCAGCAGCAATGGTTTCACTCTTTCTCTTTGTAGCAATGCCTAGTGCCCAGGACAGGACCTGGCACTCAGCAGGTGCTCAATAAATGCTTGTTGAAGGGATGAGTAATTGGGAATATTCCTATGTGATATGGGCTGCCTCTGGAGGTGGGGGCTCTTCATCCTGGATCTCTTCAAGCAGAGGCAGGAGGATCACTTTTTGGGGGTGTCATAGGAAAGACCCCTTTTCTCATACTTAGTTGCTACTGAGGTCTCTTCCAACTCTGAGTTTTTGTTATTTTGTGACTTTGGGCAATTCACTGGATACAATATGGTACAATAGAAAGCATGCTGGGTGTGAAGTCAGAGGACTGGTTTCAAATCTCAGCCATGTCACTTAACTACTTTTCTGACCTTGAGCAAGACACCTAACTCTCTGAACCTCAGTTTTCCTCCTCTACCAAATTAGGGAGTGGGACTGAATGACCTTTAGGGCCCCTCCCAGCCTGCAAAATGCTAGAAGTTGGCCTAGGTAATCTCAAAGGTCTCTTTTAGCTCTGAATGCTATGACACTCATTCCTAAGATCGCTTCTATTCAGTTTAGGGAAGCAGCCAAGGAGTGAATTCATGGTGGAATCCCTATGGTTGTGGTGGGGGTGGGGGGGGTGGTTGAGAGAAGTCCTTGAGTTCTTCCTGCCTCGGTGGTTGCCTTCTTGTCTATTAGACTATGAACCCTTCAAGAGTAGGGACCCTCTTTTGCCTTTCTTTGTATCCCCAGTGCTTAGTATAGTGCCTAGCACATAGTAGGTGCTTAATGAATGTTTATTGACTGACTTACTTTCCTCCCAGGTTTTCTCTCTTTATGGCTCCCTTACATCTATGACTTCCTCCATGCCTCCCATTTTTCTGGGGGAAAATGTTTCAATTTTCCTCAACTAAAAAAAAGGGTTGGAGTCTATGATTGCAGCGTGTAAATTCTATCAGCCAGTCAATCAACAAGTATTTATTAAGCATCCACTCTGTGCCAGGAACTATTTTAGATGCTAGAGATGCAAATATAAAAGTGAAACAATCCTTGCCCTCAAGAAACTTATATTCTATTTGGGGAATATATACACAATTCATAGGCAGGTGAATAGAGAATATATACAAAACAAATATACCATGATTTTGAAAGGTGGGACTAATAAATTGGGGATTCAGGAAAGGCCTCTTGAAAGAGGTAGCACTTGAGTTTAGCCTTGAGGCAAGGTTGGGGTTCTAAGAGGCAAAGGTGAAGAGGGAGAGAATTCCAGGCATGGGAAACTGCCTGAGCAAAGGCCTGGAGGTAGGGGATGGAATGTTATGAAATGAAAACTTCAAACAGTCCAGTTTGTCTGGTACTTAAGGTACCAGACAAGTGAGAGTAAGTGAGAGAAATTAAGGTGTAATCATTGTGGACAAATAGGCTAAAACCAGATTATGAGGGCTCGAGAAGCCAGAGGACTTTGTATGTTATCCTCCAGTGGTGGCCAACCAATAAAAATTCTTGAGCATTAGAGTGATATAGTCAGATCTGAGTTTTACAAATACCGATTTGCAAGCATAGCATTAAATGGAGCTTTTCTTAAAATGATAAGTAGTATGGATAGCATTATCTGTAATGGGGATAAACTAGAAGCCTTCCCAATAAGATAAGAGGTGAAGCAAGAATATCCATTATCACCATTGTTATTCAATATTGTACTAGAAATGCTAGCTCTAGCAATAAGATAAGAAAGGGAAATTGAAGGAGTAAATGTAGGCAATGAGGAAATAGAACTATTACTTTTTGCAGATGATATGATGGTTTACTTAGAGAACCCTAGAGAGTCAACTAAAAAACTAGTTGAAACAATTAACAGCATCAGCAAAGTTGAAGAATATAAAATAATCCCACACAAATCACCAGCATTTCTATATATTACCAACAGAACCCAGCAGGAAGAGATAGAAAGAGAAATTCCATTTAAAATAACTGTAGACAATATAGAATACTAGGTAATCTACCTACCAAGACATACACAGGACCTATATGAACACAATTACAAAAAACTTCAAACAAATAAAGACAAATCTAAATCATTGGAGAAATATCAATTGTTTATGGCTAGGCGAAGCCAATGTAATAAAAATTACAATATTACCTAAATTTATTTACTGATTCAGTGCCATACTAATCAAACTATCAAAGAATTACTTTATAGAGCTAGAAAAAATAGTAACAAAATTCATCTGGAGGAGCAAAAGTTCAAGCATATCAAAGTAATCAATGGAATAAAAAATGTGAAGGAAGGGGGGACTAGCAGTACTAGATCTCAAAGTATACTACGAAGTGGTAATCATAAAAACCTTCTGGTATTGGCTAAGAAATAGAGTGGTTGATCAGTAGACTAGATAAGGTACACAATATACGAAGTAAATGAGCACAGTAATCTAGTGTTTGATAAGCCTAAAGATCCCAGATAAAAAGATATTTGACAAAATTGCTGAGAAAACTGGGAAATGGCCTGGCAGAAACTAGGCACAGACCAACATCTAACACCTCAAAGGGGGTACATGATTTAGGCACAAAGGGTGATATCATAAGCAAATTAGCAAAGCATGGAAGAAATTACCTATCAGATCTATGAATAGGGTAAGAATTCATAACTAACTGAGGGGGGACCTCATGGGAGGTAATAATTTTGATTACATAAAATTAAAAAGTTTTAATACAAACAAAACCAATATAGCCAAAGTTAGAAGAAAAGCAAGAAACAGGGTTGGTGTAGAGAATCTTTGCAGCAAGTTTTTTTTTTACAAAAGTCTCATTTCTCAAATATACAAGGAACTGAGCCAGATTTATAAGAATAAGAGCCATCTCCCAATTGATAAATGGACAAGGGATAATAACAGGAAGTTTTCAGAGGAAGAAATCAAACTCACCCATAGTCATATTAAAAAAATGCTCTAAATCATTAATAATTAGGGAAATGCAAAGAACCCTGCGATACCACCTCACACATATCATATTGGCTAAGAAGACAGAAAATGAAAATGACAAATGCTGGAGGACATGTGGGAAAATAGGTCCACTAAAGCATTGTGGTGGAACTGTAATCTAATCCAACCATTTTGAGGAGCAATTTGGAACAATGCCCCAAATGCCATAAAATTGTGAATAACCTTTGACTCAGCAATACTGCTATGAGGCCGTTAGCCCAAAGAGATCAAAGAAAAAGGAAATGGACCCATATGTACAAAAATATTTATAGCAGCTCTTTTTTGTGGTGGCAAAGAATTGAAAACTGAGGGGATGCCCATCATTTGGAAGATGGCTAAACAAGTTATGGTATTTGGGGCAGCTGGGTGGCATAGTGGATAGAACACCAGACCTGGAGTCAGGAGGACCTGTATGACCCTGGGCAAGTCACTTAACCCTGATTGCCTTCAAAAAGAAAAAAAAAACGACACAACAAGTTATGGTATTTAATGTGATGGAATACTACTGTGCTGTAAGAAATGATGAAAGCAATGGTTTCAGAAAAAAACTTGGGAAGACCTATATGAATTGATGCAAAGTGAAGTGAGCAGAACCAAGACAACAATTTACACAGCAATGGTGATCAACCGTGATTTAGCTGCTTTGCTCAATACAATAATTCACCACAATTCCAAAGGACTTGTGATGAAACATGCTATCCATATCCAAATAGAGAACTGATAGACTCACAGGGCAGGTTAAAGAATTTTTTCCTCTTTCTTTTTCTTTTCGAACATTGCTAATGCAGAAAAATGTTTTTTCATGGCTTCATATGTGCAATGGGTATTGTATTTCTTGCCTTCTTGATGGGTAGAGGGAGGAAGAGAATTCAGAACTGAAAATAAAATAATATTTAGATTTTTTGAAAAGGAGTATCAATTTGACCACTGGTGTTCAGGATGGATGGGGGGCAGGGCAGAGAGACTGGAAGCAGGGAGACCAATGAAGTGGCTGTTGCAGTAGTCAAGGTGAGAGGTGCTGAGAGTCTTACCTGCCTGGCTGTGTTGTGAGTATAGACTACAAGGAGGTGGGAACTGACTACATGTGGGATCTTGGATATAGGGAAAGGGAAGAGTGGAGGATGACTCCTGGGTATCACTTTTTTCTCTCCTCAGCATTTAACACATAAATGCTTGCTTGATAGACTCCCTGGGTTCCTTCAAAACTCAGCTTAAGGGCCACCTCCTGCAGGAATTCTATTCTGATTATCCCCCCACCCCACACAGTTATTAGTGCCTTCCCTCAGAAATGACTATATATTTGCTATTTAATTTTCCATGTGCATATTGTGGAATGGCACATATATCATGGAAAGACCATGAGATTTTTAAAGGCAGACACTGTTACACTTGTCTTTGTTTTCCCAGGACTTTGAATAGATCCTGGTACAAAGTAGATGCTTAATAAATGTTTCTTGATTGATTACTTGCTTTCTTCTTTGAGTATCAAAGAAGATTTCATTAATTCTTTGTTAGAGGAAGATCTTTCTCCCTTACCTTTTCTCAGCCACAGTCTCGTTAAATAACACCTGCCTGACAGAAGCTTGCATTCGAGTGGCTGGCAAGATCCTGGAGTCTCTGGACCGTGAGGTGAGCCCCTGTGAAGACTTTTACCAATTCTCCTGTGGTGGCTGGATGCGGCGAAACCCACTGCCTGATGGGCGCTCCAGGTGGAACACCTTCAACAGTCTCTGGGACCAGAATCAAGCTGTGTTGAAACATCTACTTGGTAAGCCACCTGAAAAACTCCTGGGGGAGGGTCATACCAGATGCCAGGGTCTCCTCAAAGAGGGAAAGTCAGGTGGGGACCCTAGTGATGACAGAGAGGCAGGGAGAGCCACCTAACCAGGGAAAACCCACAACAGAAAGCCTGATGGCACAGCAGCCAGAACAGACTTTGGTATGTAATCAAATCTCATCTCACAATTACTACCTGCTTTACCTTACCCAGTCTTAGCGTTCTCCTCTCTAAAACAAGAGGCTTGGACTAGACAGCCTCTCTTCCAACACTTGATCTGTGATCTGCGCTGTCCAAAGTGGCTGGACAGAGCAACGGGGAAAGCCTTGGCTTGGGAAGCAAGAGATAGGAGCTCAAGAGCCCTCTCTGCCCTGACCTTGCTGAGGGGGCAAGTCCCTTCCCTCTTCGGGCCTATTCTCTGTCAAGTCGAGAGTGGATCGGGTGCTGTCCAAGGTACTGCTGTGAGTTAGCAGTCTACGATACTAATAGCAAATTATTCTGTTTCTAGAGGGCTCGAAGGATTACAAAACCCTTTCTTCACTAGTACCCTCTGCCGCGTGGCGGCCCAGAATTGTCATCTCCATTTCCTTTTATTAAAATTTCACAGTGATTTCTTTGGCGCAGCCCGGAGGCGTCAGACTGGGTCCCTGCAGGCGCTTTGACTTAGAAAACAACATGTCTATGCTTTGCCGTATTTTTATTTCATTAACTATTTCCCAGTTATCTTTGATTCTGCTTTGAGCGGCGCTTGGGAGTGTTGTGGGCCAAACGCATCCAACGGGCCTCATGGTTGACTGACGTCTCTAGTAAAGATCTGGGACCAAGTTGTTCTGCGACTCAAAATAGTCTTAGAGAGCCGGCCACCTAAGGGCACTGAGAGGGTCATACAGGGAGTACGTACCATAGGTGGGACTTGAACCCAGGTCTTCTTAACTTGGAGGCCTGGTTCTCTATCCGCTACGCCGTACTGCCTCATATCTATTTTCCAAAAACTGAGGCTCAGAAAGGCAAAGTGGTTTGCCCAGGATCATAAAGGTCTGAGATGTTAAAGCCAGGTTTGAATGAAGGTAGCTAGTGGCGCCATAGTGCACGGAGCATTACACCTGGAGCCAGGAAGACCTGAGTTCAAATCCAGCTTCAGACTTTTACTAGCTGTGTGGCCCTGGGCAAGTCAATGAACCTCTGCCTCAATTCCCTCATCTGAAAAACAGAAATACCAATAGTGCCTGCCTCCTGGGGTTGTTGTGCGGATTAAATGAGATGGCATCTGTAAAGTGATTAGCACAGTGCCTGGCACATAGTGTTATATAAAAGTTGGCTGTTATTTTTTGCTCTGACTGTAGATCCAAGGCTCTTTCCACGAAGGCACATTACCTCTAGGATTCTAGGAAGGGGATGAAATTGGTGGGATGCCAGTGGTGGAGAGGTCTGTATGGAGTCTCCTTTTGGAGGCCAGCAACGGTTCCTACCACTTTTTGAGACTTAGATCAGAGTACTCTTCTCCATTTATTTTAGATTTTAGCCAAACAAGCCTTCTTGCTGTTCCCCAAACCCTGTGCCTTTGCCAGGTTACTCACCTGGTAAAGAACCCTTAGTGGCTCCCTAGTACCCTTAAGACAAAACACAAAAGTCCTTTTCTTTGTCTGTAAAGTCCTTTCTAAACTTCCTCTAGCCCATCTTTCCAACTCTGTTGTTCATCGCTTCCCTTCACACACCCTACCATCCGGTGCAATTGACCCACTTACTGTTCTCAGAACTTGGCATTTGCTGTGCCACCTCCAAACTTTTGCCTGGAATCCACTCCCTTCTCACCTCTTCCTATCAGAATCTTAAAGATCCACTCAGATGCCGCCTTCTATGGGAAGGCTTTCCCAATCTCCTGGCTGCTTGGGCTTCCTCCCCCCTCAAATAATATTGTATTTCTCTGGCTAAATATTTATTGTATTTATCTGTTTTGTTTTTGTTTATTTTATTTATTTACCTGTTTAAATATGCTGATATAATTAAGCTCCTTCAGCTCAAGGACTATTTTGCCCCTTCTGCCCTTGTATCCCCAGAGCCGAGTGCGGTGCCGTATGTGCAGATCACAACCCACTCATCACTTAGTAGATAAATACTGTGAAACAGTGGTCCAGTGGAAAGAACAAGAATCCCAGGTTTGAACCCTGCTTCTGCCACTTCCTACCTGTCTGACTTGAGGCCAATCACCTTCCCCTCTCTGGGCCTCAGTTTCCTCTTCTGTAAAGTGAGGAGGTTGGACTTGATGACCTCTGAGATCCCTTTCAGCCTCCAGCTCTAGAGTCTCTGATCCTATGTCCCTCCTAGAAGCCACTGCTTCCTTTAGAATTTGGCTCCAGGGCCACCTTCTCCACGAGGCCTTTCCAATGCCCCCGGCTGTAAGGGCATTGATTCTATGGAGCTAGAGCAAGATGTGACCTTAGAGGGCAGCTGGCCCAGCCCCTTCCTTTACAAATGGGAAATTGAGGCCCAGAGATGTTAAATGACTTTCCTAGGGTTGTACCCAGATGAAGCCCTGAGCTTAGCTGTGTGTTGGGGGCAGGATGAAGATGTCTCTCCTCAGTTTTCCTTGGAGGATTACTTTCCTCAATCTTCTATATCTATAGAGTGATGACCCTGCAGGCAGGAGAACCTGAGTACAAATCCAACTTCAGACATTTACTAGCTGTGCGACCATGGGCACCCCAATTGCCTGCTCTCTCTCTCCCCCCCTCCTCTCCCACCTCTCTCCTCTCTCCTCTCTCTCTCTCTCCCCCCCTTCTCTCTCTCTCTCCACCCCTTCTCTCTCTCTCTCTCTCTCCCCCCCCCCTCTCTCTCTCTCTCTCTCTCTCTCTCTCTCCCCCCCCCCTCTCTCTTTTCTGTCTCCCCCCCTCCTATCTCTCTCTTGCACACACACATGCACACATACACACCCTTCTATATCTATCATACTAATGGATCATGCACCTGGCCCCTATATGTTGTCTTCCTGATAGACTGACCTTAAGCTCCTTGAGGGCAGAGACTAATTTACTTTTGTCTTGAGGAGTCCAGTGCTAGCACAGTGCCTAGCCTATAGTAGGTGCTTAGCTTTTTGAGCTCAAGTCATCTGAGACACATAAAGGAGCTAGTATCAGGTAGCATTTGAACCCAGGTCTTCTTGCCACCAAACCTGCTCTCTACACCATATTCCACAGCAGCCTTGTACAAGTCAGGGACTTATAAAATACTGAACGGATGAAAGAATGTGTAGTCATGGAGAAGTGAGTATCTAGAGATCTTGTAGGATGCAGGTAGTCTACAGGGCTTCCCTGGATGGAAGTTAAGAAGCCAGGGCTTGCTTTCCCTCCAGAGCTCCATGTGGGTGATGGCCTGGTGAGGCCCAGAGCAGTGGCAGCAGCAGCCCCCTCACCCAGATCCCTGGTTATTGGCAATGTGTTCCCCCTCCCCCTGATATATTTGCAAACAGGTGATTATGGGATCCCAGCTCTAGAACTCAAAGGGAGCCTAGAAGATTGGGGGGGTGGTGTGTAACTGGCCCAGGGTCACATGGCTAGTCAGTGTCTGAGGCAGAATTTGAAGCTGGGGATGGTGACTTGGTGCCCTCTCCCACACACAGAGAATGAAACATTCAACTCCACTAGCGAGGCAGAGCGCAAGACCCAACGTTACTATCTCTCCTGCCTCCGGGAGCAACGAATTGAAGAGCTGGGGGCCCAGCCCCTACGAGACCTCATTGACAAGGTGGGACTGGACCCAGTTCAGGAATGAGGACATGGGGATGGCTCGTGGGAGAAATGGAGGAGAAAGAGAGGGTCAGAAGGACCTTCCTGGAAGGGCCTTCCTCCTACCCAGGGTCAGAGGAAAAAGAGGATTCAGGAGCCAGAGACCCTCTTGGGTTTCCTGTCTTTTAGATTGGTGGCTGGAACATCACAGGACCCTGGGCTCAGGACAACTTCATGGAAGTTTTAAAGATGGTGTCTGGGACCTATCGGGCCAGCCCATTCTTCACCGTCTATGTCAGCGCTGATGCCAAAAGCTCCAACAGCAATGTTATTCAGGTGAGAGGCTGGGCAGGTGCCAGAGATGGGCTGGGAGGAGCCTGCTTGTACAAAGTGTGCCATTGGATCTCTGGATCAATAACAATAAAGCTTCTGTGGGTTCCTCCTCCTCACCACCCTGGCATCCAAGACAACCCTTTTCCCTTCTACTACAGGTGGATCAGTCTGGTCTCTTTCTGCCTTCCAGGGATTACTACCTGAACAGGACAGCCAATGAGAAAGTAAGGAGCCTCCCCAAAGTTTCACCTGTTCTCTTGTTTCCTCTGTTCATGGGGGCTTGGGCAATCTCACCTAGCAACACCTTAGTTGGGTTATTGTCATTCATTCAATCAACCAACACTTCCTGAGCCCCTGCTTTGTTTGGGACACTGGCCTAGATACTCTGAGTGGTGCCAAGATGTGTAATATTATATTTTTAGAGGTTCAAGGGACCATGAAGGCCAGGGAGCCCAACCCCCTCATTTTACGAGAGGCTTTGAAAGGTGAGGTGACTTGCTCAAAGTCACACACCTGGTGAGTATCTGAGGCAGGATTTGAACCCACTATCTTGTGTCTTAATGAGTTTACAGTCTGGTTGGGAGAAGGGAGGAAAAGACTGATATCAAGGAGAAAGCAAGTAATGCTGTTTGAATGGTCTAGTACTACAGGGATTCCAAAGGAGCAGAGCTGACACAGCCACAGAATTACTGTGAGCTAGAGTCCATCAACAAGTATTTATTAAGTATCTACTGTGTTCCAGGTGCTGGGGCTACCAAGTCAAAATGGTCTTTGCTGTCAAGGAACTTCCATTCTTTTGGAGGACCCTCTGTCAGAAGGGACCTCATCCCTAATCTTGTCCAAATCATTGTTGGTGTTCAGTCATTCCAGTCATGTGTGATTCTTGGTGACCCCATTTGGGGTTTTCTTGGCCAAGATACTGGAGCAGTTTGCCATTTCCTTCGCCAGCTTATTTTTGCAGATAAGGAAACTGAGGCAAATACGGTCAAGTGACTTGTCTAGGGTCACAAAGCCAGCAGTATCTGAGGTCAGAGTTGAACTCATGAAGATGAATCTTCCTGATTTCAAGCCCAATGCTCTATCCACTGTGCCACCTAGCTGCTATTGTCCAAATTATACCTGGAAAACAAAAGTTCTCACAACTGCATACCTGAGAAATGGTCATGCAGCCTTTGTCTAAAGACCCCTGATGAGTCTAATCCTAATTCTGATAAGTCCACTAGCATCCAAGGCAGCCTATTTCATTTCTGGATGGCTCCAATTAATGGGAAGCTTTTTATGACATCAAGCCTAAATCTACCTCTGAAACTTCCTCCCATTGCTCTTTCTAGGACCAAAGAGACCAAGTCCAATCCATTCATAAGACATCCCTTCAAATACTCTAAGACAGCTATTGTGCCATGTCCAGCCTCTCTATCATCCTTCCCCCCACCCCCATCCCAAATCTCCTCTTCTCCAGCCTAAATTAGTCAAGTTCCTTTGATCAATCCTTAAATAATCCGAACTCAAGGCCCTTTACCCTCTTGGCTGCCTTCTGCAAACATTCCGGCTTATCAGTGTCCTTCCTAAACCCTGACACCCAGAACTGAATAGAGTACCCCAGAAGTGGTTTAACCAGCACTCAAGGACTATTACTTCCTTAATCGTAGCCTATGCAGCCTATGATCACCCTACTTTTTTGGTTGCTGACTTACATGGTGCTTGGAGTTCACTGAAATACTCAGATCTTTTTCAGGAAGCCTTCTGTCTCATCATGCCTCCCCAAGTGTATGAGTTGACATTTATCCCTGTTGAATTTCATCTTATAAAATTCAGCCCAATGCCCCAGCCTACTGAGATCCTTTAGATGTTAGCATTCTCCCCACCCCAAGCTATATCTCCTTTAGTTATTCTTGGCCTTCCCACCCCAGCTTTGTGTCACTTGCCTTTATCAGAGTCACTGGCAAAACGTTAAGCAGCACAGCAGATCCTTGGGGCATTCCACTGGAAACTTCCATCCTGCTTAATATTGGATGATTAATGCCTTTTCTTTCAACCAGGTCTGAATCCATATATTCCATCTCATCATATAATCATCTCTCACAAGAATAAATAGAAATACTTTATCGAATGCTTTGCTAAAACCCAGTAAACTATGTCTCTAGCAGTTTAGCTAGATGTAAAAAAAAATAAAAAGGAAATGGGATTAGTCTGTCATGACCTGTTTTTGATGAAGTCAAGCTGGTACCTTCTGATCACTGCTTCCTTTTCTAGATGTTCACCAGCCATCCCTTTAATGATATGTGCTAGATTTTTGCCAGAAACCAAAGTCTAATGGTCTGACCTAGAGTTTGAAGATTATTCTTTTTCCTTTCTTGAAAACCAAAACAACATTTATATTTCTCCTGTCCTTCATTACTTCCCTGAATCTCTCAGATCTTTCATCTATCACTGAGTTATTCAACAGGTACATGAAACTGTCCTTATTATTTGGCTACAGTAATTAATGAAGTGAAAGACCCATTCACATCCTCATAGAAATCACATTACAAGATGGGCACAGTGAGTGCTGTAAGAGGCATTTTTAAAGAGGAACAAAGCAAGTCCATATTCGCCCTGGCATTTTTATCTGCAATAAATGACCAACCTATTTTTTTCGAGTATCACTGAGGGTGGCTCAACAATCATATCTCCAGTCCTTTCAGAATACCAGAATATATTTCATCTGGGCAAGAATTCAGTAGTGACAGGTAGGTAGTCTCTTACTCTCCTCTCATTTATGTTGGGTACTGATTACCATTTTTATTCTTTCATTTCCTTAATTGTATATAAATCTAACTCAAAGGTCATTCTCCTTAGCAGAGAAAACAAAGCAAAACATCCCTGGATTCTATTATCCCACCCAGCCCAGGTGGTGGTCCTATCTCTTCCTGCAACCTCTTCTTTCCTTAAACATTGGTTGAAAACAAATAAATACCCCTTTTTGTCTTTAGCTTTCATTGCCAGCCTTACTTTATTCTGAGCACTAGGACTCAAGCTAATGTTGTTACAGAATTGAGCCATGCTTTTATGTTCATTCCCATTTTCCTGTTCTTGTTTCTACCTTCCATACAGATCTTTTTTTTTAATTATTTTTTTCTCTTTTTTTTTGGAGGGGGGAAGGTAGGGCAATTGGGTTTAAGTGACTTGCCCACGGTCACCCAGCTATTAAGTGTGTCAAGTGTCTGAAGCCAGATTTGAACTCAGGTCCTCCTGACTCCAGGGCCAGTGCTCTACTCACTGTGCCACCTATCTGCCCGTGAACAGATCTTTTTAAAAGGTGGAGGATGATGTGTGTGGAACACTGAGTACAATGTTGTACTTTTAAAAAATATGTTGGCTTTTTTTTTTTTTTTTTGCTGTTCCCCCTTCTCTCTATTCTTTCTCATGGAGGATGGTTCTCTGGGAAGGGAAGAGGAAACAATGCTTTGGAAAATGTACGTGATGTAAAAACAAAAGGTATCAATGAAATTTTATTTTCAAAAGTCTAAGTTGCTTGAAGAGTTCCCTGTGTATCCACATCTTTAGACAACTACCCTTTTTCTTGTCAGAATTATTTTCATGGAGGCAGCTAGGTGGCACAGTGAGTAGAGCAATGGCCCTGGAGTCAGGAGGACCTGAGTTCAAATCTGGCCTCAGACACTTGACACACTTACTAGCTATGTGACCTTGGGCAAGTCACTTAACCACAGTTGCCCTGCCTTCCCTCCTCCAAAAAAAAATTTAAAAAATGATTTCCATATATGTTTCTAGAACTTCATTCTTGAGAGTTTCTATACTTTCTAGGCTAACTGACCCTGGAGAATTTTGCTCCATGAGATACTGTCTTTCCCCTGAACCCTTTGAAACCTGATTTCCCCCAATCTTGGACACATGGCAAGTTATACCCAACTTTACTGATATATATTACAAACTCCTAAGGGGTTAGCATTCACTTTCCCTTCCCCCACCCAAAGTTCTCCCATTTTCACCCCAGCACACTGGCCAGTAAATAGTTTCTCTGTGTTGTTGAGAATCAGATATAAAATAGAATTTGCTCCACTACCTTGGTCCCTTCACTTCATTATTTAAAGTCAAGAAATTAGCTGCTCTGCTTTGAACTGAAAGTTCTGTTATCTGGATAACTGAAGCCCCCATCACTAGGTGGCGCAGTGGATAGTGCTGGGCCTGAAGTCAGGGAAGACTTGAATTCAAATGCAGCTTCAGAGTGTGACTCTTCTTAGTTGTATGACCTTGGAGAAGGTCACTTAACCCTTGTTTTCATCAGTTTCCTCAACTGTGAAATGGGGGTCATAGTAGCACCTGCCTTGAAGGGTTGATCCAATGAGATAGCGCTTGAAAAGCACAGTGTCTGGCACACAGTAGGCGCTATATAAAAGCTAGCTATTAGGATTATTCTAGTCTATATATTCAAGTCTATATATGCTCAGTTCGTGATGAATTCTTTGTCTATTTCTTCCTTCTGCCCGGATGGTCTCTAATATACTCTAATAACAAAATTTCTTCTGCCTCTCCTTCCATTGATCATGACCTGAGCGTTTTCTACTAATTCCAGAATTTCCCCACATGATTATATCTTCTTAATAGACAATGCTACAATTGCCCATCCTAATCCTATTGAGTAAAGTAGCGGCACCCGTATTCCAGTCCTGGATTTCATCTGGCAGGTCTCAGTGATACCTATGAGCTCAGATTGGCTTCTTTGTATGTGGACCTCTTGTAATGCTTGCCCAAATATTTGAGGGAATGGCTTTTATTTCTGGTTGCTTTCTTGGTGTTTTCCTCCAGTGAACTTCTGGGTGTCTTGATTGCTTCCTGCATTCATTGTGACTCTTCTCCAGGTTATCTTAACTTGGTGCCCATACACAGAAGGGTTTTTGAGTGTCATAGTAATAAGGGAATAATGAAGGCTTGAGGTGGGTTGGCGTGGTCAGGAAGGATAGTCCACTTTATGGTGCTGAAGGGAAAGGGAGAGGTCAGATTTGTAGCTTGATGAGATAGCAGAGTTTATGGTAAAGTTCTTTAGAATCTGGCCAAGCTGGACAAGCTTATGCTAAAGTAATTCCCCGTCCTAGAAGGCAGGGCCTGATTTTTGGCCTTTGTTTCTCCAGCCTAGTACAGCCTTGGGACAAGAAAGTGCTAAATAAATGTTTGTTAGATTGAATAATGAATTTCCAATTATCAATCATTCAGTCAAGATGCATTTGTTAAGCCCTAATACCAAGTCCAGGGGCAGCTAGGTAGTAAAGGTCTGAAGTCACAGGAATACTCCTCTTCCAGAGTTCAAATCCAGCCTCAGATACTTCCTAGCTGTGTGACCCTGGGCAAGTCACTTCACTCTGTTTACCTCAGTTTCCTTATCTGTAAAATGAGCTGGAGTAGAAAATGGTACTCCCTGTATCTTTGCCAAGAAAACCCCAAATGGGGTCATGAAGAGTCAGACATAACTGC
This sequence comes from Trichosurus vulpecula, assembly GCF_011100635.1. Lineage (NCBI taxonomy): Eukaryota > Metazoa > Chordata > Mammalia > Diprotodontia > Phalangeridae > Trichosurus > Trichosurus vulpecula. The sequence goes on from NC_050579.1 coordinate 14,957,395, forward strand.
AAAACAACTGAATAAAAACAGCATACTGGGCCCAACCAAAACAAAAAAAAGCATTCCTACCCTAAAGAAGTTTACAGTCTGTGAGGGAGATGGCAGGTCCATGTGTGAATATGTGCAAAATATATACAAAGTAGGTCAGCTAACTCAGTGGATAGAACTCTAGGCCTGGAGTCCAGGAAGACTCATCTTCCCGAGATCAAATACAGCCTGAGATGATTAATAGCTGTGTGATCCTGGGCAAGTCACTTAACCCTGTTTGCCTCAGTTTCCTCAGCTGTAAAATGAGCCAGGGAAGGAAATGGCAAAGCACTCTGGTATCTCTGCCAAGAAAACTGCAAATGGAGTCATGAAGAGCTGATACAACTGAACAATAACATTCTTGTTTTACTTTTAGTATATATTCATATACAAAGTAAGCACATTTAGAGGCAGAAGCACTGGTAGCTGTGGGTATCCAGGAGGGCTTGTTCTTGAGCTGAGTTTTGAAGGAAATGAGGGAGTTTAAGAGGCAAAAGTGAGATGGCAAATGCCCTGTGTGAGGAAGGCTGATTTGGCTGGACTGTAGAGTTCGGAAAGGAGGGATGTATAATGAGATTGGAAAGGTGGAATGGGGCCAGGTTGGGAAGGACTTTAGATGCTAAGCAGGAGTTTATATATTTGGTCCAGGAGGCAATAGGGAGACGTTGAATTTTATGGAGTAGAGGAGTAAACTGCACGACAGTGGATGCCCACTGGAGCAAGGTTCAGGAGGGGATGGGACACCCAAGTCAGTCTTGGTAAAGAAGGGAGATAAGTGTTTGTGGCAGGATTTGAGGTGGGAGAGGAGTTCACGGGGAAGGGTACGGTGAAGGGATGGACACCAACAGAGATGTTTTCAGAGAGAAAAGAAAGCAGAGAACTCTTAAAGCATCACCTCAAGCTTCTCAATAAACTGGCTTGTCTGAACAAAGAGAGGACAGAGATGGGGGGGAGAACTTGAGGAAGGTGGCTGATGTGGAAAGTCAGTGTGCGATGAATGAGAGGTTTGCTAAAAATACCAGATTTAGGTCTTGAAGGGACCTTGGGGATTATCTTGCAGATCATCTAGGCAGACCTGGAGTGAAGAAGACCTGAAAGCCATTTAGCCTTCATGGGCCTCAGCTCCTTCATCTGTAAAATGAGGAGGCCTCAAGGCTCCCTCCAGCTCTAGGTGATGAACTAGTCCAACTATCTTACAAATGAGGAAACTGAGGCCCAGACAGCTGATATGATCTACCCACAGTCACACTACTAGAAAATGAGGGTTTCCCAGCTTCAGCTGTGTGGGCCCCTACATTTGGCCAAGGCCTCTCCTTGGATCCTCACTAGGGGATAACGAATGAATAATGAATAATTACATGGCCTCTCAGAGTCTGCACTAGGAGAAACAGCAAAGCAAGGCCCACAGGATCTAGGTGTGCAACCCAAGATTTGTTGAAGGATATTCTGCAGAGCTCACTGAGACCTCAGGAGGGCTGGAGAAGGGAATGGGATAACTGAGAACTCCATGTTGGTGTCAGAGTCAAGATGGCAGGGAAAGGGTGGCTTCCCTTCCGTCCCTTTTCTGTCCAGGAAAAGTCCCATCTCTGACTTGTGTTTGAGAGGCTCCCTCCTTTTCAGGGTGTCAGGATGGCAATTGATGGGGAGCAAGGTGTTCTCTGCTCACTGCTCCCATATCTACCATTTGGGATTTTTGACTGCTGAGTGTGCAATATGTTTTTAGTTATTCAGTTTTGGCTAGCAAGAGGCATATGTGAGCATCTTCGTGATGCCAGGCTCTACGAGGACACCAGAGCCCAGATGGACACCTTGCCCATGGGGTGATCCTTGGGAAGAATGGGAGAGAACTTTCAACTGGTGTTAAGAGCTAAAGGAAAAGCCAGGGTCATTAATACTGAGGATACATAGCTGTCTGTGATGTGAGCATCACATAGCTAGCTAGCTAGGTACACATCTATGCATCTATCTATCTGTCTGTCTATCTTATCCATCCATCCATCTGTCCCTCTGTTCATCCATCCATCTATCCATCCATCCATCCTTCCATCCATCCATGCATCCATCTGTCCATCTGTCCATCTGTCTATCTTATCCATCTATCTCTCTCTATCTATCTACCTACCTATCTATCTATCTATGTCTATCTGTCTGTCTATCTTATCCATCCATCCATCTGTCCCTCTGTTCATCCATCCATCTATCCATCCATCCATCCTTCCATCCATCCATGCATCCATCTGTCCATCTGTCCATCTGTCTATCTTATCCATCTATCTCTCTCTATCTATCTACCTACCTATCTATCTATCTATGTCTATCTGAATGTCTATCTTATCCGTCCATCCATCTGTCCATCCGTCCATCCATCCATCCATCCATTCATCCATCTGTCCATCTGTCTGTCTGTCTTACCCATCTATCCATCCCCCTACCCATCCATCCATCTATCTATCTATCTATCTATCTATCTATCTATCTATCTATCTATCTATCTAATCTGTCTGTCTGTCTGGCTGACTGGCTGGATGGTTGTCTGGCTGTCTGTCTGTCTATATCCTTTTGTAGACCCTTAAGGACTTTAAAGGTATTTTACCCAGTACTTACTGTTATTATGCCCTTTAAAATGTTTTATTGACATTATTATATTTTTTACGACCCTGTCATTCCCCCCCCCCACCTGAATTGAATGCTCCCCTTTACCCAGCCATCAATCAATCAATAGGCATTTCTTCAGTTCCTACTTTGTTCCAGGCACTGTGTACAGGCTGGGGATACTTAGAGAAAAAAAATAAGTCCCTGCTCGAAATGAACTTATATTCTACAGCAGGAAGAGGAGAAACAACACATACACACACATATACATGTACACATACAAATAAGCATGTAAGAGAGACCACAAGGCAACTCCAGAGAAATGGTCTCCTGTAGGTCTCATGTGTCTGAGCTAGCTTCTAAAGGGAGCTGGGTGAGGAAGGAGAACATTCCAGGCCTGGGGGACATTGAGCCATCATAAAAGTTTCACAATTGTGGGACTGGATCAAATGGATGGATGGTAAGGTTGACTTCAGGTTGAGTTGCCTCAGGATCAGAGACTGGCAAGGCAGATATGGCAAAAGATCAAGTGAGCTGGGGGCAGCTGGGTGGCACAGTGGATAGAACACTGGGCCTGGAGTCAGGAGGACCTGAGTTCAAATCCAACCTTAGACACTAGCTATGTGACCCTGGGCAAGTCACTTAATTTTGATTGCCTCAAAAAGAAAAAAGAAAGATCAAGTGAGCCAGGGGATTTGAGGGTGCTAGAGAAGATAATTCCCTGACCCTGCAGGTTTGGGCTGGCTCAGGAGGCATGGGTAAGCAGAAGGGGACTGAGAGGTGAGGAGACCATCAGAGGCTAAATCTGGAGCTGGAAGGAAATCATGGACCACCTTGCTCACCCACCTCATGTTACAGCTGAGGGCACTAAGGCCTCGGGAGGTTTGACTTTGCTCAAGGTTACACAGGTAGGGGCAGAGCAGGGACCTGACCCAAGAACTGTGTTCCTTCCCCCAGAGAAATCAGGGGACTTGCCAAGGTCACACAGCTAGAAAGTCAAAGAGCTAACGTTCAAACCTAGGTCCTCTGACTCCAAATAAAAAGTGCTTTTCACTGACCCACACTGTCATCCCCCCCCTCCGTGGGTAGGGGAGCGCTTTGGAAATGGAGATCAGCCTCAGCAGCTAGGGGCATGCAGACCAGGAAGGAGGCCAGGAGGGTGTCCCCAGGACCTCCTCCCATGGTTACTGCTTGGGGGACTGTGGCAGGTGCTCACCGCATACCTGGACTACATGGTGGAACTAGGCACTCTGCTAGGTGGCCACCCCGACTCCACAAGAGAGCAGATGCAGCAGGTGATAGAACTCGAAACCGAGCTGGCCAACATCACGGTACCCCAGGATCAGCGGCGGGACGAGGAGAAGATCTACAACAAGATGAGCATCGGTGAGCTGCAGGTAGGCAGGCTGGAGGAAGGGCAGATGGGGAGGGGCCTGGGAGAGGGCTCAGAGGGGCTTCCCAGTTATAGCCTCCTCCCCTGACATGACAACGCTCTGCTGGGCTTTCCAAGAGACACCTACAGACTCTGGGCTCTGAGCAAGTCAAGTAAAACAGGCGTTACCCTGAAACTGGGGCACAAGATTTAAGGACCTCGGTTACTGTCCTTATTTTGTCTCTCCTCCCATCAGCTGCTTCCCTTCCCGACTTTCACAAAAGAAATCAAACCAGTCAGTTCTGCCCTGGCCACTGCCTGGGCCTAGCCTGGTCAGTGCTCAGAGGGAACTCTAAGCAGCCGCTGTGGCTGTACTCTGAGGTAGTGCTGGGGGAGGGGGAGGATGTCGGAACTGTTCCTATCCCTCCCTCCCCTCCCACCCCCTGCAATTCCTAAGCAACCAGATGCTGTTGTCATGGCAACAGGACAGGCTCTCAGGGCCTGCATCAGAAGCTGAAGGGCCTGGGTGAAGGACTTGGCCAGAGCTTAGGGCAGATGGAAAAGCTCCTTGACCTCATTCTCCCACGGCTCTCCTAGGCCCTGGCGCCCTCAGTGGAGTGGTTGGATTTCCTGTCTTTCGCCCTGTCGCCCCTGGAGCTGGGAGATGCAGAGCCTGTGGTGGTATATGGGACAGACTATCTGCAGCAGGTGTCTGAGCTCATCAATCGCACAGAGAAAAGGTGGGGGGAAGGGGTGACCCTCAGCGGACAGACCCCAGGAGCAGGGATCGAGTGTGTGTGTATGCGTCTGCATAGTGTGTCCAGGGGGTCCCTGAGCTCAGTGCAGAAGCTGGCTACCCAATTTGGAATTCAGAGAAACCCTAGATGTTGTAGGCAAACACAGCCTGAGCTGTCCCAGCACATACTCTGCTCCCTTCCCCTTCCTCCTCCCAGTGCCCACAGCCTGTACTGGATGTGAGACAGAGTTGGGGTTTGTGCTGACTGTTACTCTCCTGCACTGGTAGCCACCCCCAGTCTTGAGGACTTGTCCTCCTGTATCTGCTCACAGATGAACTTTGCAGCCTCATTGTGCATGGATGCAGTCACATTCCTTTCTACAGGCTGAAGTTCCCTGATAACCCCAAGAGCTGACATTTATGGAGGGATTTGCATAGGCTATCTCACTTGATCCTCCCAACCCTTTCAGGAGGTACCAGAGGAATCATTGTCCCTTTTCACAGACAAGGAAACTGAGGCAGACAGTTTAGTAGGTTTTGATGGGGGATCTGAACCCAGGACTTCCTGCTTCCCAGCCCAGCCCTCATCCATTGTCCCTGGCTGTCTCTCCTTCACTCTTCCTCCCCTTTCTTGTCTGCCAGCATTCTGAACAATTACTTGGTTTGGAACCTTGTCCAGAAGACCACCTCCAGCCTGGACCGGCGCTTTGAGTCAGCACAGGAGAAGCTGATGGAGACCCTCTACGGCACTAAGAAGGTGATATTTTGGGTCTCCTAGTTGCTCCTGACTCCCGGATTCATGGCCCTTCCTTTCCTGATATGGAGCTAAGCAAAGACATTTGAGGAGCCAGTGGACCCCAAGGAAGTATGAGCAGGAGAGAGGTCTGTGGATAAGACTAGCAAGACCACGGTACCTACTGAGGCCTGATTGGGGTGGTGGGCCTCATGCCATTGCTCTCAATGGCACAGTCTAGTGAAACAATCCCAGACTCCCAGTTGGGGATTTCTGGATCTGTCATTGACTTAGACTTTCAGGTCTTTCTCTCTTTTTCTCTGGACCTCCATATCTGTAAAGTGAAAGGCCACACTACATGGTCTCTGCCTTGTTTTTTTTTTTTAACAGTTCTACCATCCTATGACCTTTGGAGGAGGGGTCTAGAAATATGTTAGCTCATTGGATGCCACATTCAGAGAGGCAGAAGTTATCCAGGTCTCCCATAGAAGGCAGGCACCCTGCCCTAGAGATAGAGATAGAAGTTTTCAGCCTGGGAAATGAGGCTGGAGAAAGGACTGTTGTTTTGGGTTTTTTTTTCCTTCTAGTCTTGTACCCCTCGGTGGCAGACCTGCATATCCAACACTGATGACGCTCTCGGCTTTGCCTTGGGATCCCTTTTTGTGAAGGCCATGTTTGACAGAGAGAGCAAAGAGATTGTGAGTGTCCAGCCCTTTGGTCCATCCTCATCCTTGGGAATGGAGTGGGCTCTGCTCAGCCCAGCTGCGGTAAGGGTGGGAGAGGATGGAATGGCAGAGGCCTGGACTCAGGCTTGTTTCCTTTTTTCCCTCCCTTCCCTAGGCAGAGGGGATGATCAGTGAGATAAGGGCAGCCTTTGAAGAGGCCCTGGGACACCTGGTTTGGATGGATGAAAAGACCCGGCAGGCGGCCAAGGAGAAAGTAAGGAGCAGCTGGGGATGGGGAGGAACGCTGAGGTGGAGGAGAATGTGCGGAGGGCGAGGGAGCGAGGCTTAGAGCTGTCTGACTGGACGTCCCTGAGGCCACTCAAGCTGTCCAGAAGACACTCATTATATTTCTTCCAAATCAGCTCCTATCCAGACTTCCCTCTTTCTGTAGAGGTTACTCCCATCCTCCTGGGACCCCAGGTTCCATTCTCAGCCATTTAAAGCCTTCCTCCTCCCTCATCCAGTCAACTGCCAACTCTCATCAATTCTATCTTCTAAATAAACATCTCTCATCCATCTCTCTATCCCCCTATTTTATTTTATTTTTTTTCGGGAGGAAGGGCAGTTGGGATTAAGTGACTTGCCCAAGGTCACACAGCTGGTAAGTGTGTCAAGTGTCTGAGGCTGGATTTGAATTCAGGTCCTCCTGACTTCAGGGCTGGTGCTCTACTCACTGCACCACCTAGCTGCCCCTCTACCCCGCTACTTTAAGTCTCTACGATGGGGATGATTACAGTAGCCTCCTAAGTGGCTTCCCTATCTTCCATCACTGTCCTCTCCCATCCACCCCTCAACAGTTACTCAAATGCCATTTGTGCTTTTGTCTGGCTGTGCCACTCTTCTTCTCAAGAAACTTTACTGGCTCCCAATTGCCCCTTGGATGAAATACGAAATCCTTGATCTGGCATAGAAAGCCCTTTCACGGTCTTTCTCCAGCCGATCTGTTCAATCTGCTGGGATGCATTGCTTTTCACAGATTCTCCATTCTATCCTGACTGATTCCTTGCTGCTTTGCAAACCTTCCTCTCCCACCTCCTGCTCCCTGTGTCCACTCTGTCTCCTCAGTGTCTCTCCTGAAATATTCAGCTCCCTTCGGGGCTGATCTCAAGGCTAGAACCCCAAGAGGACAGGATGGCAGTACTCCTTCCTACCCAAGACTTTTGTTGATACCGCCCCCTTCATCACTTTGTATTTATTTTTATTTGTCTACGTATATTGTGATGTTTAAAAAGTTTGAGAGACACAATTATTAAATAATCACTCCTCTCAACATGTTGGATCGCTCCTCAGTAGAAAAGATTCTCTGCGAGGCCAAGACGGTTTCAATTTTGTCTTTTTGTCCTTAGCACGTGGTACAAATGACAGGGCCTGGCACATAGTAGGGTGCTTAACGAATACCTGTTTGTTGAATGCATGAATGGTCTGAGGAATTCGATCCCTTAGAATTCTCATCTCTCCAGGCTGATGCCATCTACGACATGATTGGCTTCCCTGACTTCATCTTGGACCCCAAAGAATTGGACGATGTTTATGATGGTGTGAGTACCCTTTGCCTCCATCTTGCCCTGAGGCTGAGTCAGGGTCCTCCACATACTCCATTCCCTGAGGAAAAGCTTCAGATTGGTGAAGGTCCCTACTACATCTGTCATGGCCAGGAAGTATTTATTAGGCTCCTGCTGTATGCCAGGTACTGGGCTAAACCCTGGAGAGACAAATACAAGAAAATAAGATAGTCCCTAGTATCAGGAAATTTGCATTCTGATAGAAGACAAAACAGAAAAGGTAGAGAAATGCTGGAGAGACAAAGACCCTGCCCTCAAGGAGCTTATGTTCAACCTGGGGTGGGGGTGGGGGACTCAGATGAATAAGTAAAAAACAAAAAAACAACCTAGGGACAGCCCTCCTGGGAATCAGGAAGGACCTCTCCTAGGACCCAGCACATTGGCTAAGCCTTGAAGGGAGCTGGGGAGTTTGAGAGGCACAGGGGAGGAGGAGGGCATTCTTGGCATGGTAGAGGGCATGGAAGTGGGAGATTGTAGCTCACGTCCAGGTTTTTTTTTCTTCCTTATCTCCTAGTATGAAGTTTCAGAAGATTCCTTCTTCCAGAACATGTTGAATTTGTACAACTTTTCTGCCAAGGTGATGGCTGATCAGCTTCGCAAGCCTCCCAATCGGGACCAGTGAGAGTCAACCTTTGGGCTCTGGGAAAAAGGGCAGGGGTTTGGGCATGGAGCAGGGAGTGGGGCTGTTTGAGGGCAGAGGGAATGAACCTACAGATCTCGGGGTGAGAATGACCTGGTGGGCCCAGACCATTATGGTTCTGCCCAAATGAAACACATCCTCTCATACCTTCCTGTCCAGATGGAGCATGACCCCCCAGACAGTGAACGCCTACTATCTTCCAACCAAGAATGAGATTGTCTTCCCGGCTGGCATCCTGCAGGCCCCATTCTACGCCCGTAGTCACCCTAAGTGAGCCTAGGGGTGGGGCTGGGAGCACTGGATGATGACATGGGAGAGGATGGTAGGGGGCACAGAGGAGGAGCTCAGAAGCAGGGCCTCTGGGTCTGGGGGGGAAGACTTGGGGCCCAGGCGCACTGAAGTCCCAGGACCCAAGGGTCCTCATGGATCACATATGGATCTCGTTCAGGGCCTTGAACTTTGGAGGCATCGGTGTGGTGATGGGTCACGAACTGACACATGCCTTTGATGACCAAGGTAGGGACCCAAGGATGTCGCTGGCTGGCCTGGCGTGCTCAGCCATTGTAACATCTCTCCACTTTCATGGGCATGGGGTAAAGGCTAGTGTGGGCATTCCTGTTTTGCATCTGTCATTTCACAGGGCAATTCAGATCGGGACCTAAGGATGGAGTGACCCTGTGGGTCAGGTCCCTTTCCTTCTATTTTGAATTAAAGGTCTTGCCATAGTGGACAGAAAGTTGGATTGGGAGTCAGGAAGGCATAGGTTCTAAGCCCCACCTCTAACATATACTAGGTATGATGCTGGGTAGGGCAAAAACATAGGTTCTGATCCATCCTCTAACACATAGTAGGTATGACACTTCATGTGCTTCAGGCTATTAAGAACAGAGCAAGTGCTGAGCTTTATGGGTAGGAGGAGTTTCCTCACTAATGAAATTACAAATCCAATTTAAAAATCTTAGAAACTTTAAAATGCTAAACACAATGCAACCTACTAGCTTGGCCACAGTGCCTGGCACATCATTAAGTGACTGATAACTACTTGTTGACTTGAACTAAACTGGCTTAGTGACTTTCAATTAATATGTTACAATTTTCTCCTTTTATTGAGTATTTAAAAGTTGCTTCTAAGGTGTTTTTTTAAAATTACTAAGGTGTTTCTATGAAAATCTGAGCAAATAACTCATCTTTTTTTCTTTAAATAATCCTTTTGTGTTAATTTCCCAGCAATGGAATTATTGGTCAAGGGGTATGATGATTTTTGTAACTCTTTCTTTGTATTGCCAGATCATTCTGCATAAAAGATACTGCAAATCTGCAATTCTACCAACAATGAACATGTATCTATTTATCTCCATGACCTGATCAGGACGGGAGTATGACAAAGAGGGGAACCTCCGACCTTGGTGGCAGAATGAATCCTTGGCTGCATTTCAGAACCACACAGCTTGTATGGAGGAGCAGTATGGACGGTACCAGGTCAATGGCGAGCGGCTCAATGGACGGCAGACGTTAGGCGAGAACATTGCTGACAATGGGGGTCTCAAGGCTGCCTATAATGTGAGTGAGTGGCCCCCCCGCCCCCCGCCCCACCTTGGAGCCAGGCCTACTGCCCTGCGTGTCCCTCCATGGGGTGACAGGCAGGCCTGGTCAGTGGGGGAGGGATGGTCTTAGGGGACGGAGATGGAAATGGCATGCTGGGTGTGGTTGTGGTTGGTCCTAGGCTTACAAGATGTGGCTGAGGAAGCATGGGGAGGAGCAGCACCTCCCGGCTGTGGGATTCACGAACCACCAGCTCTTCTTTGTGGGATTCGCTCAGGTACAGCCACCTCCAGGGCTGCCTTTCCCTCCAGGTCCTCTCCTGTTCCCTGCCTTCTCTGTCACCCTCTGCTTTCTGTCTTGCTGGGAGTATGGTGGATAGAAGATCCAAGGTGGTTGGGAACTGGCTCCACCAGATCATGCAGACTTTGGGCTAGAGAACTGGGAAATCCAAAGCAAACCTGCCCCCAGCCCATTGACTCTCCTATCAGCAGTCATGGCTTCTCAGACCCTAAAATTATTCCAGCCTCTGGAGGGCAGCAAGCAAGGTCTAGAGAAGAGATGAGTAAATCCAACCTCTTCATTTGATAGAGTAGGAAAACTACCAACTTGAAGTCAGGATTCTAATCCAGGTCACCCCACTCCCCAACCCCCTTTCCTTTCCTCCCTCTCCTTTAACCAGACCTAAGCATGGAGAGGTGCCCAAACTTTCCTGGCCCACAGTGTCCTTAGTCGATCAGCAATTTTTTTATGTCCCGCCCAGGCCAAAAGAAATGCCTAACGTTTCTGTTTATTAAGTAGTTAGGTTGGGAGCTTGACTATTTGGTGGTGGCGATCAGGGGGCTGCCACACACAGCATGGGAACTGTGGATATAGTGAAAAGAACCAAGAGATGCTGAGAGGCGCCATGTCCCTGAACAATCATGGCATCTCTGGGCCTTAGTTTCTTGATCTGAAAAATAAGAGGATTAGCCCGGATGGCTTCTGAAAGTCCCTCTAAGGTCTAAATTTATGATCTTTATGGTCCCAAGTCCTGGGTTCAAGTCCCACTTGAACACTTACCAGCTAGCTGTGTGAACCTTGAATAAGTAAGTCATTTCTCCTATTATTTTCCTCATCTATAAAATGGGAACAGTGGTCTCTATGAGTCCAAGAGCATGTATAAATGCCTACCAAACAGGTACCACGTTGGGCCTGGAAATACAAAGACAGAAATAACAAGTCCCCCACTACCAGAGGCTTATGTCTGTTCTCTGCTAACTCACAGGCTGGCTCGTGAAGAAGCTTATTCCTTACAAATACACTACCCTTCTAAAAACATTCTGCTTTGCTAGTTCCTTTCTTTAGCTTCGTCATCTGTAAAATGGGGGTAGTTCACTCTCTATCTCTCAGAGCTTTTGAGAGAATAAAATGATTGGAAAAGAGTTCTCCAAAGGTCAGCCATTATTCTGGGACTCTGCCACTTTCCTCCATCTAACCCAGAGTCTGGGGTGGCATTTCAAGCAAAAGTTCAGATCTGAATTCCCATATCTTTGAAACTGAAGGGGCAGGAGGCAAGATCCTAGGTGCTATGGTAGTTAAGCCTATTGGGTAGGGGCTGGGGTGGGGGAAGGCTTGGGTGGGACCACCTCCTAGGTCCCTTGGTAGTTAAACCTAGGGGCGGGAGGTGAAGGCATGGGTGGAGCCAATCATTCTAGGTTCTCCAGAATACACAGATGTGATTAGGTTATTATCACCACTTTAGGTAATCTTGTCTAGGGAAAAGAAGCTTGAGGGGAAGACCACCCGACATTACCCTTACTCTGGATCAGGGTTTCTTTTTTGTTTTTATCCTGAGTTCCTAACATCTGTAAAATGGCTGAAGCTGTGACTGCCAGGCATAGGGAACTCCTCAGTTGTGAAACTGTGAACAAGCCCGCCCCTTCCAGCTCAGGGCTCTGGGATACCAAGTCCCTGACCTCGAGGGCCATCTTCTTGGCTTCCAGGTGGCTCTCAGGACACTGTGATGTGCCTCCGGATGCCAGGCCCAAAGCAGGGCTTCAGAAGTGCTCAATGCTTAGAGTTAGACTCAGAGGCAGAAACAGCTCTTTTCTACCTGAGAGTCCAGGACGACGAGCCAGACAGCAGCGTCCCAGAGGCCTCCACTCCCTCCCTGGGCGGTGGGCCCTCCACTTCAGCCTCCCTGGGGGGAAGGGACTGTCCCTGGTGGCTGACCTCGGAGTGTGGGGATCCAAAGGAGAATCAGAGGTCTGGAGCTCAACCTCATTTTATAATTAAGGAAACTGAGGCGTGGACGAGTTAAGTGATTTATCTAGAGCTGCAGAAGTAATAAGGAGGCAGGATTCCAACCCAGGTCTTTTGACTCCAAAGCTAGAGTTTCTTCCTCAGTGTCTTCCCTTGCCCCCGAAGGAGCAGGAGACTCTCACTTGGGTCTTCCGAGGCCCCCATTCTCTGCTTCTGCTTCAACTTCCACTTCCACTGAGCCCTCTGACCTTGGCAACTTGTTTTCTTACTCTGGGCCTCAGTTTCCTCACATTTTTCTTTGTTTATTTTGGGTTAAGCGACTTGCCCAGGGTTACGCAGCTAAGGAAGTGTGTGAGGCTGGATTTGAACTCGGGTTCCCTGACTCCAGGGCTGGTGTTCTATTCCCTGTGGCACCTACCTGCCCATTTCCTCATGTGTACAATGAAGGGAATGAACCAGAGGACCTTGCTAAGGTTCTTCCTGGCTCTAAATCTGGGCTCCTTGCTCTCGCTCTCTCATCTCCCTCCCATCTTCCAGTGCTTGTTCCTGAAGAGACTTTATCTCTTGGACTCCTCTTCTGGTTCCTCTGATAGTCCCTGACTATGGGCCCAGGAGGAGGAGCTGGCCTACTCTTGGAACCCCACTGAGGCAGCTGGGTAGCACAGTGATAGAGAGGGCTGGGCCTGGAGTCAGGAAGATCTGAGTTCAAATGTGACCCCAGACACTTACTAGCTGTGTGACCCTGGGCAAGTCACTTAACTTCTATTTGCCTCAGTTTCCTTATCTGTAAAATGTGGATAATAACAGCACCCAGATCACACACACACCCCTCCACTGTCCCTCTCAGACCCCCTCAGACCACCCCCAATCTCTCAACAGCTGCCACTGATGGCTGCTTCAGGCTGCTTTCTACAAAGCCCAGCACCTTCAGCATCCTGCAAACATCTTGACTCCCAGGACCACCTCACACACCTCAGACTGACTTTGTTCCAAGGACTGGAATCCCTTATCCCAGCTCTGACCTGGGCACTGGCCTGCCCAGGAGCCTGGACCTCACCCCCCCAGGGAAGGGGATGGGATTAGGCTGGGTTACAGGATCACAGATTTAAAATCAGGATGCTCATCTAATCTCTTCCTTTTATAAAAGTGGAGCCATACAGGGAGTAAATGGAAGAAGCAGGTTTGGAACTCAGCTTCTCCAACCCTAAATCTGGCCCTCTTTGTATTGTGCCACACATGGGAAACCAAGGCTGGGATTTTAAGAATTTCAAGGTCAAGGACTCAGAAGGGGGGATAGTGGGAAGGGGTCCTGAACAGGATTAGAAAGAAGAGGGAAGACTCTTGTTTGCAGGGTCATTGAGTGGAAGACAGAAGAGCTTTAGATGTGTATGTTTGTCCTGACCCACAGGTGTGGTGCTCGGTGCGCACCCCTGAGAGCTCACATGAGGGTTTGGTGACAGACCCCCACAGCCCTGCCCGCTTCCGAGTGCTGGGAACCCTCTCCAATTCCCGGGATTTCCTTCAACACTTCAACTGCCCCATCGGCTCTCCCATGAACCCTGGGCAACTCTGCGAGGTGTGGTAGGGGCCCAGGGCAGACAGTGCCCTTGGACAGCCCTGCCCTGCGCCCAAGTCCAAAGGCACCCAAGTCCCCTTCCCCTCCCCAGGGGCCCTAGGCCTTTCTGCCAGGGAGCCAGATGTTAGGGGTGGCCGTGCTGGGCTGTCCTTTCCTGAGAGATTAGGATGCAGCTAAAGCCAAGTGAAACCCCAGGCCTTGCTTCCCTCTGCTGACTGTGATGTCATATCTGGAGGTCCCTAGTCTTTTCCCATTGTCCTCAACCACCATTATGTGCCACTGGTCGGAGGTGAGTCCCTCCGTCATTCACTGTGACTGCCCCCTCTTTCTGCAGCAGGCTGTTTTCCAGCCTAGATATCCTGGAGTGGGTGCAAAGCCCACCCAGTGGGCAGCTCAACAAAGAGCACAGGGATTGATAGGATCTGTCTGGAATGGGACCTAGGCCCCTTCCCTTCCACATTAACCCACTGGAGGGACCCTTGCACTGGTGGTCTGAGTGGTCTGCTGGGAAGTGAGGTACTGATTTTCTGGCCCAATCTGATCCAGCAGGGACTGGGGCTTGGTATGTGTGACATTTCAGAGGTTTGAAGTAACATGGAAAAGTGGTCCCTGGGCACTCTGGCATCCCTGGAAAACGCACTGCCCCTACTCAGGAACCCAGGCAAACCTTGGCTGGGTCTCCATTCAGTCCCTGTCTCAGGTCCTTAGACCCCACTCAGACCCCGTCCCAGTACTGGTTGTTGACCCTAGAGAGGCTACTCCCACCTTCTGCTGTCTCCCCTCCCTGGTGTCAGCTTTCCTTTGGAGCCTCCACCAGAAGCAAGCTGTGCTGAGGAAGGGGACAGGAGGGAATGTAGAAAACGGTGTCTTATGGCCCCAGGCTTGGGAGGACAGGGCAGCAGAGGCAGGAGGGTGGGGGGGCCTTGGGGGACAGAGTTTATTTTTACACTGATGGTGGGAGGGGAAGAAGATAGTGTTGTCCTACAATGACACTATGCCAATAAACAGATGTAAATCATCCAGACTGCTTCTGCCTTCTTTCTTGCTGTGGCCTCAAGGTGTGGATTCAGTCAAAGGGCTACACCCGAGGACCTAGACGGCCACATGTGGAGATTCCCCACCTCTGGACCAGGTCCTTCTCTAGGCACTGGCATGCTATCTGTTAAAGTCCTTTCCTTGACTTATTCTTCCCATTACAAAAGTGGCCATACCCTTGATCTTGTCATCACCCACAAATGCACTGCTTCTTTATTGATTAATTCCAAAATGCCCTTATCTGATCACAACTGGTCTTTCCAACTCCAAACCCTCTTGTAGGATCTTACCATCTATACCATTCTTTCCTGGGCCATCATCCTGCACTCTGTACTCTCTTCCCTTCCACATCTTGACCCTTTAGTGAACTGGTCTATATCTACACTATCTTCTTCTCTCCAGTCTCTTGTCCTCTACTCCTACTTCCAATCTTGCTCTGTAAAGCCCTAATTGATTCCCTGTCCCCCTTTCCACAATGGTTCTTTCAGTCTTTTTTTTATCTCTCTTCAAACTCCCAGTAACTTCCCCTTTCCTTACCCTCTCAGCTAACATCTTTTTCAATAAATCTTTATTGATGTATTTTGGTATTGGTTTTTTTTTTTTTAACATTTCCATATTTTTCACCAGCATCCTTCCCACTCTTAGTGAACCATCCCATATACAAATAGCATTTTTAAAGGCAAAAAAAGAAGAGGAAAAAAATCAGCACAATTGGTCAATACATTGAGAAAGTCCGAAAAAATGTACAGTGTGCGGCCCTCGTAGTAGGTTGGGGGTGTCTGCTCGTTTCTTCACTAGAGTCATGCCAGTTCTAATGTTGCTACATTCACTTTTGAGTGTGTGTGTGTATCATTGTTACGGAGCATATTGTTTTCTTGGCTCTGCTGACCTCAGTCTGCATCAGTTCATGCTGTTCTTTCCAGGCTTCTCTGTATCTGTCACACACGTCATTTCTTACAGCACAGGAATATTCCATTACCTCCATGGACCACAGTGTTAGTCATTCCCCAATGGATGGGCATCTACTCTGTTTTCAACTCTGCTTTCATGACGAATGCTGTTATAAATATTCCTTCTCATGCATGGCCTCCTTGGAGGATAAGCCTAGGAATGTAATCTCTGAGTCCAAGGGCACTGGCAGTTTCATCATTTTATTTGCATAATTCCAAATTGCTTTCCAAAATGGTTGTACCAACAATCTTGCCTCACATTTCACTAAAAAATGGAGGCCATTCAAAGAGAGCTCCCTCTTCTCCCCTCTGTCTCATCTCGCATCCCTCAGGTGCCTTCAGCCACCATTTCCTCCTTTGACCCTGTCTCACATGTAAGAGGGCCCTTCTGTCACCAAGGCAAGCTCTCTACCCACACAAGGGAGCTCACTCCATCCTTTCTTTTCCAGCAGATCTCCTTACCGCCAGTATCTCCCTGTCTACAAACACAGTCCCACCTTCCCCTTCCTCCAAAAGCCCTCCCTTGATGTATCTCAACTTGGGCTGTTGCCCCGCATGTCTCCTCTCTTTTGTAGCCAAGCTCCTTGAGAAGGTCATCTACCATAGGTACCCTCCCCTCACTCACTTCTGACCTCATCACTCATCGGAAACTGGCCTTTCAAAGTTATCAGCGATCTCTTAACTGCCCAATCCTACGGCCTTTTCCTTCTTGACTTCTCTGTAGCCTTTGACACTGCTGACCACCCTCTTCTCCATGATGTTCCCTTCTCTTTAGGTCTTCAGGACCTCAATCTCTTTGGTTCTCCTCCTTCCACTCAGACTGCTTCTCCTCAGTCACCTTTGTCAAATCTTCATCCAGGCCCGATAACCTGGCGTGTTCCACAGGACTCTGCCTTGGGTCCTCTTCTCATCTCCCTCTACACCATTTCACTTAGTGTCTCCTCAGCTCCTGTGGATTAAATGATCTTCTCTATGCATATCCAGGCCTAACCTCTCTCCTATCCTCCAGTCTTGCATCTCCATCACAAAGGAGATGTCCTCCGACCTACCTGTCAAACCTTCCCCTTTGCCAAACTTTCTGGTAGCTGCTGAGGTTCCGCAACTGGTCCTGCCAGCTGCGATCCCAACCTAGGGGTCATCCTTGAACTCCTCACTCTGTATCGCTCCTCTGTTTCAGTCTGTTACCAAGTCCTCTTGGTTTTACCTCTTCTCTCTGATACTGTCGTCACCTCACACCTGGACTCTTGCAAGAATTGCTGGTGGGTCCGCCTGCCTCAAATCTCTGCTCACTCCTGTCCATCTTCCACTCAGCGGTCAATGACCTTCCTTAAATTTGGTTTTAGCAGAGTGCCTAGCACGCAGCAGACACTTAACGATGGTGGATTTCATGAATGAATGAATGAATGAAAGAATGAATGAATGAATGCATTCCAAGCCCGTCCAAATTCCTTTCGCACGCGCAGCGACGTGCTACGGCAAGAACTCCAGCCTGCCCATTCGTAATGAGACCCGTGGTCTCAGCATGGTCGGCGCGCTGCCTTGTGGGACTTGTAGTCCGGGCGTGCGTACCGTGCGTACCGTGCGTACCGTGCGTGTGTGCCGTGCATGCCGACGAAACGGCGCGTGCGCGCGTGCGCGCGCATGCGCAGTCGGCGGGGGACGGCCGGAGCAGAGCGCGCCATGGAGCCGGGCGGCCGCAACAAGGCGGTGTTGCCGCCGCCGCCGCCGCCGCCTCAGCCGCAGCCCCCTCCGGGCGGCACCGGTACCGCGGACGACAAGGCCGGAGGCAAGGAGCGTCGGGAGCTCAGCGACAAGGAGAAGGAGCAGGAGCTGGTGAGCGGTGGGCCGGGCCTCGGGTTGAGTCTCGGGTCGGGCCTCGGGCTGAGTCATGGCCGGCGCAGGCCTCGGGCCCGGCGGGCGCCCAACGGCCCTCCAGACCCCGCGGCCCGGCTGCACGCGGCGTTCGAGGCCCCTTTTCCTCCCGCTGCCTCCCCACACCGCCCACAACCCAGCCGGCTCGCCCATTCCCAGCCTCCGCGCCTTTGCTTCGCAGTCCCTGTCCCGGTCCCCCGGTGTTTTGGGGCCTGTTTGCCCTGGAGGCCGCCTTCCTTCTTTTACAGAAGAGGAAACTGAGGCCTAGAGGGAAGCGGCCGGCCTAAGTTTCCTCAGGGAGTCAGTGACAGAAGCAGGATTGGAACCCAGGCCTTTGTTGTGTTTCCCAGGAAAGGGTGGAGAGGAAAGGCTCCAGAGCCGGGGTCCGAGCGCCCGGACCCCTTCCCTGCTGGTCACTCCTCAGGCCACCCGGGGACCCGAAAGCGGGGTCGTTGACTTATGGCGTGAAAGAGAGACTCAGGGATTGGGGGAGGGGTAACAGTCTTGGCTCTCCCTCCCCCTCCCCCCGCAACAGGCTTGGAGGGTTCGCGAGTGGCCGCAAGGCTGGAGCTGGGGGCATTCCCCCCTCCATTGCTGCTAGCATTGTCCCCATTTTACAGAAGAAGAAACTGAGGCAGACATAAGTTAAATGGCTTGGGCAGGATCACAGTCATTTAGCTAGTCATTGTTTGAGTTGGGTTTGAATTCAGGTCCAGTGCCCACTCCCCTCCCTCCCCCCCAGTCCCTTCCATTTCCCCTCCCTGCTTTGTCGTACCCCTCCCCCCCCATTGGAGTTGTAAGATGCTGGTATGGGGGAGGTCCTCTGCACACTTGCTCATGCTGCCCTCCTGGGGAGGAGGGTCTGGAGAGAAGAGAGGCTGAGGGCTTGGACTTTACTGACCCCATGTTTCCCGCTGCAGTCAGAGGAAGACAAACAACTTCAGGATGAACTGGAGATGCTGGTGGAGCGACTCGGGGTGAGTCAGGAGCCCGCCCGTCCCTCCCCCGCCTGTTGCTGTGCAGAAGAGCTCGGGCTCCTGCCTGCTGCGCTTTCCACCTTTTATTGTTTGGGTCTCCCTTGGTGACTTGGTTGCTTTGCCTGTGCAAGTGATGATCTTGTGAAATAATGGAATATTACTGTTGAGTATCAGGCCGGGCCATACGAAGGGAAGAAATATAAACACACATGAGCTTTAACAAAAAAAAAACATGTTTTTATCCTGGCTTCCTGTCCAAGTTTCTGTCTACAAATTTGTGGCTGTGATTTTTCTTAATGGATTTATAGTTGCTGTATTTGGTATATCTACCATTTTTGCTTTGTCACATATAAATATTTCCATATTTTTGGCATTCAATATGTCATTTGGTCTCTCCTGAGGAGAGGGTGTGGCTACACGAAAGAATTTTTATCCTAAGCTTTTCCTGTTAAATCTTGCAGGAAGTGTAGCTCCTTTTTACCTGAACCCTTCTCCAAATATCTTTTCCTCCCAACCAGGAGAAGGACACATCCCTCTACAGACCAGCCCTGGAGGAGCTGCGGCGGCAGATACGCTCTTCGACAA
This sequence comes from Trichosurus vulpecula, assembly GCF_011100635.1. Lineage (NCBI taxonomy): Eukaryota > Metazoa > Chordata > Mammalia > Diprotodontia > Phalangeridae > Trichosurus > Trichosurus vulpecula. Next base: position 14,976,551 of record NC_050579.1, read on the forward strand.
CCTCCATGACCTCGGTGCCAAAGCCTCTTAAATTTCTGCGCCCACATTATGGCAAGCTGAAGGAGATCTATGAGAACATGAAGCCTGGGGAGAATAAGGTGAGACCCCCTGACCAGGGGGCTGTCAGGGAGGGCACATAGTCATCAGAGTGGCTCAGCCCTTCATGGCATGTGAAGGCTCACCAAGTGATTTCAGTCCCATCATATGGTGAACTCGATACCACTGTTCAAGCAGCCCCGGTTTGTGGATGGCAAAACTGAGTCTTACCCTTTTGTGTGCTCAGTGTCAGGACTGGGTCTTGATTCTGATTTTCTGACTTTTCTGTGTTTAGAGCTGGTGACAGGACATGGGTATAGATGAGGCCACATGGATCCAGGCCCTGGATCAGTATGACTGTGCCCATGAAAGGCTCTTACTGTAGTCATCAAAAATGTATTAGCATTAAAAATAATTTTTATTGCAAACTTAATCCTGTTACCAGAAAAAATAAGGAGAAAAATAGTAAATTCTCAGGTCTGTCCATGTAAAACTGGAATTCTTGCTCTGTATCCTTGGCCACCTTGGACAGTGTCTGGAGAAGCCAAGGGACAGACCAGTCCTTTTCAGAATCATGTTTTTAAGGGGCAGCTAGGTGCCTTGGAGTCAGGAGGACCTCAGACACTTGCCACACTGACTGGCTATGTCACCTTGGGCAGGTCACTTAACCCCAATTGCCCTGCCTTTCTCCCCTCCAAAAAAAAAAACCAAAAACCCAGAATCATATTTTTAAACAATTGAAGGAAATGCTGAATTTCCTTTAGAAGTTAGTGAAAATAAAAATGGTTCAGATGCCCTAAAATCTTGTCCCTTTTAGACTTCTATGGGGTCCACGGATCCCAAGTTAAGACCCCATATTTAAAAGGATGATCATAGAAGCACAGACCCGTGTGACAGTGGCATTTGTTCTGCATTCCCCTCTGGCTTCTGTCTGCTTACCTTCCATTTTGGTGCTGTTTTTACCCAATTCAGAGTTGGGACCGCTAGTCTGAGTCCACGTTGGCAGCACCTAAGTGTTTACTTGGTTGGGTACCATGTCTATTACTTGATGTGCCACCAGGCGGCGCCACCACGTGGATGAGGCATCGCTGGCTGTTCTTCTCCTATCCTTTGTGCCGGCCTTCTTTCTGGGCCACCTGCCTTCCCCAGCTCAGGCTTAGCATGACTTGGTCTTTTTGCAGCGCTTTGCAGCCGACATCATCTCTGTTCTGGCCATGACCATGAGTGGGGAGCGTGAATGTCTAAAGTACCGACTGGTGGGTTCTCAGGAAGAGCTGGCGTCTTGGGGCCACGAATATGTTCGGTAAGAGCAGGTTAGTGGTCGGCGAGAGCTGAGGGGAGTCTCTTGAGGGACGGCCTGGCCTCCCCCACTAACACCAGGGCCTCCACCAGGCATCTGGCAGGCGAAGTGGCCAAGGAGTGGCAGGAGCTGGATGAAGCCGAGAAGTCTCAGCGGGAGCCCCTGCTCACCCTGGTGAAGGAAATCGTCCCTTACAACATGGCCCACAATGCAGAGCACGAGGCGTGCGACCTGCTCATGGAGATCGAGCAGATGGACATGCTGGAGAAGGATATCGACGATAATGCCTATGCCAAAGTCTGTCTCTACCTCACCAGGTAAGTGAGGGGAGGGGCTGTGAGAGGGGACACGGGGTGCCCCAGCCAGGAACTCTGGGCTCAGGGAGGCCCACAGGCTTTCTCTTTTCTAGCTGTGTGAGTTACGTGCCAGAGCCCGAGAACTCAGCTCTGCTACGCTGCGCCCTGGGAGTCTTCCGGAAGTTCAGCCGCTTCCCTGAGGCCCTCCGCCTTGCCCTTATGCTCAATGACATGGAACTGGTGGAAGACATCTTCACCTCCTGCAAGGATGTGTATGTGTGACCACGGAGGCAGGCGGGGGTGGGGTCGTCTAAGGACTGTTCTTGGGAAATGGGGAAAATATGGCGGCTTTCTTCCCCAGAGTGGTTCAGAAGCAAATGGCCTTCATGCTGGGCCGGCACGGGGTTTTCCTGGAACTGAGTGAAGATGTCGAAGAGTATGAGGATCTGACCGAGATCATGTCCAACGTGCAGCTCAATAGCAACTTTCTGGCCTTGGCCAGGGAGGTGAGGCGCCCTGCTCCTCTTCTGTCCAGTTATTTTTGGCCCCAGTTACCCTTTGGTGGAAGATCCAAAGGGAAGCTGTCCTGGTTTTGGATGTGATTTTAAGTTCATTGTGCAATGTTTGCTCTCCAGCTCGACATCATGGAGCCCAAGGTGCCTGATGACATTTATAAAACCCACCTGGAAAACAACAGTGAGTAGCCATAGAGGTGTTTGGGGGCGTTGAGTCACACTGACCATCTTGGTTATAGAACCACTGCTGCCATGGTCACCACAGTAATGGCCGCTTAGAATGACCTGCCATAAAACTTAGAGCAGATCTGTGGGCTCAGACGTAGGCCCAGTAGCTGGAGTCATTCCTCTCTCCTCTTTGGTGCAGGGTTTGGGGGCAGTGGCTCCCAGGTGGACTCAGCTCGCATGAACCTGGCTGCCTCCTTTGTGAATGGCTTCGTCAATGCGGCTTTTGGCCAGGATAAACTGCTCACAGATGATGGCAACAAGTGGCTGTATAAGAACAAGGATCATGGTAGGATCACGAACTCCCTGTGCCCCCTCTTCATTGCTCCAGGTTCTTTGACACTGGTCCAGTGTGGGCTGATGCTTTGTTCCCGCCATAGGAATGTTGAGTGCAGCTGCCTCCCTGGGTATGATCCTACTTTGGGATGTGGATGGGGGCCTCACCCAGATTGATAAGTACCTCTACTCCTCCGAGGACTACATCAAGGTGAGAGGTCACTTCCCCTTTTCTGTGATGGTGTCGTCCCCACTGCTCACTGGTGAGGTCTGCATGGCTTGTCACATTCTGTGAACTATACTCTCCTCCCCAACCCCCAAGAAAACCGAGGGAGTGTGGAATTTGGTGGGGATCATGTTTTTTCTTAGAATTAGTTGGGGAAAGACAGGCCAGAGAGTGGAATCTATGTTCTCTTCACAGTCAGGAGCACTTCTTGCCTGTGGCATTGTGAACTCAGGAGTCCGAAATGAATGTGACCCAGCCTTAGCCCTGCTCTCAGACTATGTCCTACATAATAGCAATACCATGCGGCTTGGTGCCATCTTTGGGTAAGCTCCTTGGTGCCAGTTCACTTGTCCCTCTGGCTGCCCTTTCTGCCCAGTCCTTGGCTGATGCATTCATTCTGGCTTTCTTAGGCTTGGCCTGGCCTATGCTGGCTCAAATCGTGAGGATGTCCTAACTCTGCTGTTGCCGGTGATGGGAGACTCCAAGTCCAGCATGGAGGTGTGTCTAGAGGGGTGCTCCCTTGGAGAATTATTTTGAGCCCTGGGACTCTACCTGGGAATGGCGGGGCGGGGATGTGGGAACGAAGCACAGGCAGATAAGAACCTTTGGTACAAAGCCAGTCTAGATTCTAGGCTGGCCTTGTTCAGGTTTGTATAGTCCTAGTTTCTTGTCCCTGGATCAGCTTTGACAGGCCTGAAGCCTCAGTGTTCCTTGGAAGAAGTCATAATACATCCCAAGGTGAGATTGGGACACTGAGGCTCCAGGAGAAGCAAAGTGCCTTTTTGGCTGCTCTCTAAAGGTTGGAAGCTGCCTGTTTTGGACGGGAAGGACTTCCCCCAAGGTGGAAGAAAGAAGTCTGGCTCCTTAAGTCAGATCACCAGACAGTGAGTGAGGATTTTACTGTGCAGCCTGACCTGACCACCCCTCTTCTCTGCCAGGTGGCAGGTGTCACAGCCCTGGCCTGTGGCATGATCGCTGTGGGTTCCTGCAATGGAGATGTTACGTCCACCATCCTGCAGACCATCATGGAAAAGTCCGAGACTGAGCTCAAGGATACTTATGCCCGTTGGCTTCCCCTTGGACTGGGCCTCAACCACCTTGGTGAGCTGGGCTGCCTAGGGTGTGCCCAGTGGTCCTCAGGGCCAGGTGGAGGGTGTGGAGGCTGGGGTGAACGGCAGTCTGGGAGCCCTGAACACCTCTTTTTCTTAGGTAAAGGCGAGGCCATCGAAGCCATCCTGGCAGCTCTGGAGGTTGTGTCTGAACCCTTCCGAAGTTTCGCCAACACCCTTGTGGATGTGTGTGCCTATGCAGGTGTGTGTTGGCTCGACCCTGGCTCCGTTGCTTTTCAGTAAATGGAGTGTGCTTTCTTTGACATCCCTTCCTTTCTCACAGTTCTCCCATAGAGGCTCCTTTCTCTTTGGTAGAGGAGATGGCCTGCTGTGCTTGGAGTCAGATACACCAGGGTGTGTGACCCCGACAAGTCACTCGACCTTTTCCTGCCTCAGTTTCCTCATCTGTAAAATGAGGCTGGTGGTTGCACTTGTGAGGATCATAGAAGCTTCATGTACCTTAAATCCTTATGGGAAGATCATCCTGATCGCCTTTCCCTGCTGGGACCATCTCTTTCTCATCTTTCTCACTTTTCTCTTTTATCTTCCAGGCTCAGGGAACGTGCTGAAAGTCCAGCAGCTGCTTCACATCTGCAGCGAGCACTTTGACTCTAAGGACAAGGAGGAAGACAAGGACAAGAAGGAGAAGAAGGACAAAGACAAGAAAGAGGCCCCTGCTGACATGGGGGCACACCAGGTAGCGCCTGGAAACAGGACTGGGCCCCCTGGGGTGGGATGGCCCCCTGGGGTGGTGAGGGCTCCAGGGCTCACCGTGCTGTGCCCTCCTTTCTCTGCCAGGGTGTGGCCGTCTTGGGCATTGCTCTTATTGCCATGGGGGAGGAGATTGGGGCTGAGATGGCTCTTCGCACCTTCGGTCACTTGGTGAGTTGCAGGACCAGGAAGAGACCTCTAGGGGTCATTTAGGTCAGTGCTTCTTAAAGTGTGGGTCGTGACCCCAGTAAAAGATTTCTGAATGTGCGACAACCAAAAAATAATTCAGAATCAAAGGTGTGATGAATCCAGAGTGTTTCTGGCAGCATTTGTGCATGTTGCATCACCGAAACCTCACTGCAGCCTCAGTTCTGAATGCAAAGCACTTGGCACTTGGCACTGTGCATCCCCTCAGGCCACGTGAGGACAGGGTGGAAAGGGGCGGGGAGTGGGAAAAGTCTAAGGAACCCCAATTTAGACTAGTGCTTTTGGGTTTATCTTTGGTTTATGATAAAAATCTTGTTAAATTTAGTGAGTCCCAAACACCTATTCACCTGCACAGCCTGGAATGAGGGAAAGGCTGTAGTGAAGCCCCAGACCTCTTTGGCTGGCTGTCCTCCGGGCCAGGCTACCTTATTCTTCCTTCTACTTTGAGCACTTCTTTCCTGAGGCATTTCGCAGAGTTTGTGGCTGTTATTTACATAGTTGTGCTCAGCAGGGCCCTTGTGGTTTGGGATCTCCAATCCTCTTTCTAAATTACTTCCTGCGTCTTCCTACCTTTCCTTGAGTTCTTCATCTCATTCCTCTCTTTTCCATTCATGTATCACAGTGGACTCTGTCCTGTCTACCAGTCATTCCAGCTTCCTCATTTTATGGAGGAGGGAGCTTGGTCTTTCAGGTCAGAGACAAGAAATGGCAAAGCTCAGGCTCCTATCTTTCGACTCCACCCTATGGGCCCCCAAGGGCCCTAGAACATTTGGATCTGAGACTGGTAGAGCCTGTGGTTGTGCCCAGGCTGGGAGCTCTCTCTTCGAGCTCCCCTGACTTATTTTACACCCCCCTTCTCCAGCTTAGGTATGGGGAGCCCACGCTGCGCCGGGCAGTACCTCTGGCATTGGCCCTGATCTCAGTCTCCAACCCAAGGCTCAACATCTTGGACACCTTAAGCAAATTCTCCCATGATGCTGACCCGGAGGTGTCCTATAACTCCATATTTGCCATGGGCATGGTGGGCAGTGGTGAGTATTAGCAGAGAAGGGCAGGTATTGGGTACAAGGGGACATCTGGGCTTGGCTTGGGGAATGACACCCTGTGCAGCATTCCTGCCCCCAGGAGACCCTCTGCTGTCTCTTCTTCCCAGGTACCAACAATGCTCGTCTGGCTGCCATGTTGCGACAGCTAGCCCAGTACCATGCCAAGGACCCAAACAATCTCTTCATGGTGCGCTTGGCCCAGGTGAGGGGGATGCTCTTCTCTAAGAGGCCTGAAGGTGGTGGGAGGTGGGGGGTGGGGGAGGGGTGTACTCGAAGGGCCTGGAGCATCAGGCTTGCTGGCTGGCTGGGCTTGGCAGCACCGCTCTTGCAGTCCTGACCTTCCCTATATCCTGAACAGGGCTTGACACATCTGGGGAAGGGCACCCTTACCCTTTGCCCCTACCACAGTGATCGGCAGCTTATGAGCCAGGTTGCTGTGGCTGGACTACTCACCGTGCTTGTGTCCTTCCTCGATGTCCGCAACAGTGAGTCCCCCCTCAGAATTGTCCTAGAAAGGCTGATTCGGTGTCAGGGCAATTCTCCTAAGATGCTATGGCTCCTCTGGAGGCACCTGGACGTTGAGATTCTGACCGTTGGGTTGGAGGTGGGCCACAGTTGGGCTTTTCTAGGGCTACTCTTGTACCCTTTGCGCCCAGGCCAGACTCTGCTTTTAGCTGGGCTACAGTGGGGCTGGCTGTCTTCTGGGGATGAGGGACTGGCCATTAATTCCATTGTATTTGGTGTTTTAGGTCACTTTTCCCTACCTCTCAAGAGTCAGGCAATGGCCCCAGGGTTAGGGGAGCAAGCAGAGAGTGGGCAGAAAGAATGGCAGCTCGGGGGAGCATAAGGCAGTGTGGGGAGTGAGGAGGTGGGTTGGGGAAAGCTGGGGGTGACGAGTTAGTCATAGAGGGGGGCTCAGGAGTCAGGAGAGGGGAAGCTGGTCACCTGCCTCTCTGCTGTTTTCTCTTAGTTATTCTGGGCAAGTCCCACTATGTGCTCTATGGATTGGTGGCTGCCATGCAGCCCCGAATGCTGGTCACCTTTGATGAGGAGCTCCGGCCGTTGCCAGTGTCTGTCCGTGTGGGCCAGGTGAGAGATCTTCAGCGGCTGCAGCATGGCAACCATTGCTCCAGAGCTCTTAGGGGCAGGAGGGTTACTAGATTCACTACTCCGAGACTCTGCTTATCTCTCCTTTTTTACCCTTTAGGCAGTGGATGTGGTGGGCCAGGCTGGGAAACCCAAGACCATCACAGGGTTCCAGACGCACACAACCCCAGTGTTGCTGGCTCATGGGGAACGGGCTGAGCTAGCCACCGAGGAGTTTTTGCCGGTCACTCCTATCCTGGAGGGCTTTGTAATCTTGAGGAAGAACCCCAACTATGATCTCTGAGTGGCCCTGGGGGCCCTAAACTTGGACTTCAGTCTGGGGGGCTATTCCATAGGTGGCTCTCCAACAGCCCTTTGGGGGAAGCTTTCCCTCCTTTTTTTTGTTACAGAATGAGAAGACTATGTTGAATTAAAGACCCTTGTGCCCTCTGGTTAATGTCTTTTTTCCTGGGGTGTGCCAGTTGGGGAATGAGGGTACCTGGGTACAGGCTGGAAGGAGTGTTCTGGCTCAATGAGGGTTTATTCCTTTAGCTCCTCAATCACTAAGCATTCCTAAGTTCATTACTGAGTGCCAGGTGCTGGTCAGCTTTGGTCATACAAAGGAAAATGAAACTGTTCCTACGTATCCTCAAAGAGCTTATTTTCTACCAGGAACAATTGTGTGTATGTAGAAGTAAATGCAGCTTCTGTACACAAGGTCCCCAGGGTGCAGGAAACATTTATTTTTACCATTTTGGATGGAAAAGGAGTCTACATCCCAACATTCCAGTTTACGTGCTGAACACAGTTTAATATTTTCTTAGACTCTGAGCTGGCTGGCCATTCCCCCCATGCCCATGTCTACGGCCCAGAGTGTGTACCTTTTGGGATCTTGTGAGCTGTTCACTCAGCTCCAGAGAGGCGCTGCCTGTCAGGATGTCTGTAGCAGCCCCTTTTCTCCCTAATTTGTTCTTCATCTGCAGTGGGATTAGAAACTAGATAACCACATCAGTCAGGAGTGTGTGGTGGACAGTAAGGAAGCCCACTGGTGTTTAGGAGTTAGGCATGTGCCTGTGCTTTAACATACGGGTATTGGGACAGATGGGGCTACACAGAGGCCTTTTTCTTCACCGTAATTTCACGTTTTTATAAAGAAAAGTTTTATTGATGCCTTTTGCTTTTGCTCCTGGTGGTACAAGGCAGCCTTCCCCTGTAACAATTAAGTGCGAGCTCAGCAAAATCAGCCGACACATGGATTTGTGTTGGACACAATATGCTACATTCTATATCCATGGTCCCCCACCTCCAAGCCCTTTGTGCTGATTCTGTGGTTCCCTGCTGTGCTTTGTGTAGATCAAGTGATGGGAATGTTAAACAGAGAATGAGGCCAAGTAAGCAGCAAGCTTGGCTTCTTAGCCCCTTCTCCATTTCTGTGGGTCACTGTTGGCCAGCAGTCTTGATGCCCCATTTCGATCCAACCCTACTCAACTCTGGTACCTGCAGAAGAGTAAGCCTCTGGTGTTAGTGCCCTGGACAACCTTATCGTCTCTTCCCAGAAAGGAGTGTTCCCAGAAGTTGGCCTTCCCTGTGAACCACTCGGTGGTTTTCTTGGCAGAGATACTGGAGTGGTTCGCCATTTCTCCAGCTCGTTTTACAGATTAGGAATCTGAGGCAAACAGGGTGAAGACTTGCTCAGGGTGGCACAGCTAGTACTTGTCTGAGGAGAGTCTTCATAACTCCACCACCCCAACAGCCCCTGCCTTTCCCCGACCCCTCCTTTTCTTACCCTCTGACCCACCTTAACACTAAAAATTTGTTTGCAACTCTTCCAATCCCACAGACATTCAGCAACCTACTATGGGCAAAGCATTGTGGATGTGAATGAAGCGCTTATTTAGTGCTTACTGCGTACAAAACACTGAGCTAAGTGCAGCCCCTGTTCTCAAGAAGCCCCCATCCTAATGGTGGAGCTGCCAAGTCAGAGGAGGGGTGCAGCCCCTCTTTCAAAAGGAAGGGTCAACAAGAACGCCTTTTCTTTCGTGTCATTTCCACTGATAACCCGGTCAGTTTCTGGTGCTGGGCCATCTGACAGTGCCAGGGATTTTGGTGGTGAGAACTGATAGAAACAGTAACGAGAGAACGGAGTCCCTGCCCTCCGGAAGGCCGCGTTCTGCACGCCCTTCCCCGCTGATGCTGAGGCCGGGTGAGTGGGCGACTGCGAGCGCAGCTGAGCCACAGGCCGGTCTGTAGGGCGGACCACGGGGCCCTGGTGCAGTCATCACTCAGGGGACCTCCGGAGGGCCGGCTGCGAAGGGCCGCCGGGTGCACCTCGGAGGTGAGAATGGTGTGGTCTCATCGCCTCCGCGGGGGGCTTCCCGCCCAGCCTCCGGCGGGTACTTATCACGCGACCGTTGAACGAGGGGGTGAAGGATCCTCCTTCAGGGGCATGGAGCTCTGGGGCGGCTCTCTCTTCCTTCGCCTCCCAAACCCCGAGAAACGTTTCCCGGAGAGCCCTTTGTTCTCCTTCCCAGACACTCCATCCATCCAGCGTTCCCTGACCTCGTGACCTGGGGGAGGGGGAAGAATCACTGTGTCCAACCTCCACCCCCCCGCCATGACTGGGCCTTAATGCACCAAAGCCCGGGCCGGGGGCCGCCCAAAGGGGCTCCCCAGGGTCCTGGGGGTCTCCCGGTCTAACCTCCCCCTCTGACAGATGGGGGACTACAGCCCAGGGCGGCTCCAGGTTTGCCCTACCCGGGAGTGGAGAGCACTGTCCCGGCCCCGGACCCCCTGCGGGGTAGGCTGGTCCGCTGTAGCCCGGGATCGCCCTCCCCCGGCACCCCAGGAGGGCTCAGAACGCCGCCGGCACAGGGGGGAACTCCGGGCAGCAAGAGAGGAACTTTGGGAGGCCTGGCAGATTCCACGTGATCCTGAAGGACCCCCAGCGACTGGGGGCGGGGGAGGACTCTCCGCTGCGGCAGCGGGGAGACGTCGGCGTGACGGCGATGACGACGCACGCCGCGGGCGGCCCCCTCCCCCAGCCCCAGCCGGCGCCACCCAGCCCCCTGCGCCGGGGCAGTCACGTGGCGGGCCGGGCCGCGCCTGCGCCTGCGCCTGCGCTTGCGCCTCGGGAAGAGGCGGCGGCGGAGCCGGAGCGGTGTGCGGGAGCCGGAAATGGTCGTGGACGGCGCCTGTGCGGCTGCGTGGGGCTCGGCCGCGCGGACTGAAGGAGACTGAAGGTAACGGCGCCATGTCCGGGCCCGAGCCGGGCCCCCTCCCCCCGGCATCCGCCGCCATCCGTCCCGGGGCCGCCCGCCTGACTCCGCCGCCGCCGGGCCCGGCCCGGCTCGGCCCCGCCCCGCCGCCCGCCCTCCCTCCGGGCCCGGCCCGGTCCCGGCCCCGCGCTCAGCCTGGCCGGGCCCCGCCGCCCGCTCGGCCCTCTGCCTGCCCACGTGTGTCGGCCGCCCGCCGGGCCGGGCTGAGCGCGGGGCCGGGGTCGGGCCGGGAGCCGGGGTCGAGCTTGCGGAGCGCGGGGCCGGGGCCCGGGACGAGCGGGTGGTGGGGCGGGAAGTGACACGTTGTTCTCTGGCGCCGCCGCCCCGGGAGGGAGGAGCCCGGGCCGGCCCCGGCCCCGGGCCCAGGCCCAGGCCCAGCCAGGCCTAGGCCCTGCCCGACCCCGGCCGGGCCGGGCTCACTCCCTCCCCCGTTCCCCGTCCTCCTCCTCCCCCTCCGACAGGGGCCAGGGCTGAGCCACTCCCGGGTGCGGGCCCGGCCGCCCCCTCCCCTAGCCTTTGCTCCGAAAGAGGAAGCCTAGCGCCTACTGTGTGCCGGCACCGCGGACCTTCCCCCACAGGAGGCATGCCTGTTTAGCACCTACTGTGTGCAGGCATTGGGACCCTACACCTCTTTTTCTTTGCTCTGTAAGATCAAGCACCGCCTCTTCAACCCCTACTGTGTGCCAGGCACTAGGGCCCTTTCTTTCTCTGTTCTGTAAAGAAGCCTTTCCTGTTTAGCACCTACTACGTGCCAGGCATTGGGGCCCCCCTCTCTTTTGCTCTGTAAGATCAAGCACTGCCTGTTCAGCCCCAACTGTGTGCCTATCTGCTCTGTGAGAAACCTTCCTATTTAGCACCCACTGTGTGCCAGGCGCTGCAGCCCCATCTCCTGTTCTCTGCTCTGTAAGAAGTCCGTTCTATTTGGTACCTACTGTGTGCCAGGCACTGGGGCCCTCCCCTGTCTTCTTTGCTCTGTAAGATACAAGCACTGCCTTTTTAGTCCCTACTGTGTGTGGGGCACTCTTCCCCCGTCTTTGTAAGAGGAAGCATTTCCTATTTGGCACCTACTGTGTGCCAGTTGCTGAGAATGTGGTTGATTTCTCTCATTCCCACCCCCAGTCCTCTTTGCTCTTCCCCTTTTCCGAGGACTAGCATGTCCTCAGGGCTTCTCCCTGGAGGAGCCTCCTTCCCTCCCTGGCCTCTTGGCCTCCCCTTCAGGCTCTCTTTCTCTGGTCCCCTATAATAGGAGCTATTGTCAGTTCTGGTTCTGACCCCCCCCCCCCCTTGCATGCGCTGTGTCCAGGACACTCACCCACCCACTGAATTCAGACCCTCACTGGGGCCCAACTGGCTTCCCTGGAGGGTTCCTCTGGCACTTTGTCCCTCACGTGCTCTCTTAAGCAAAAATCATTTATCTTGGTGTGTCTCTTTCGTCTCCTGGTGGGGGGGAGGGTGGTCTTTCCTTTTTTGTTCCTGGAGCTTGGTGCCAGGGAGACCTGGAATTTCTGGTCTGGTAGGTCTTGGGCTCCTGGAGCCAGGTTGATTTCCCCCTACCCTTCTAATCCTAGGCCCCTCGGATGCCCAGAGCCTGTAGGCCACAGCGTGGATTTGTTGTTTCCCGAGGGGGTGAGTGAAGGGCAGTTGGGGTTGGGCTCCCAGTCTGATGTGGGCTAGGAACCTGTGAAGGTGGGAGACCCTAGGTTTGATCATTACAAACTGAGCTTCACAGCCTTAGACTCCCCTTCCTGGGGCCTCTCTTTGAACACCCCTCCCTCTCTTCACAGGTGCTGGGGGGACCCTGATGTGGCACCAAATGAAATGAACAAAGCTCCACAGCCCACAGGCCCCCCACCTGCCCCATCCCCTGGACTCCCCCAGGTAACGGGGGAGTATAGAGAAAGGCTGGGCCCAGGACTGAGCTGGGGGGGAGAACAAGTTCCAGTTGGATGCCCCAGCCCCTAGCTTGGGGGGTAGAGTGGGGGTTTTGGGGGAAGGGGGCCGTGACCCCCTGGCTCTGGACAACTTGCCAGCCCCAGCCCCGTTTGCTCACTTCTCTAGAGCCGCTTCGTTCTCCCCCCAGTGGTTTCCGTTTCCCTTAGTTTCTCTTCTTGCTGAATTCTGGTCTCCCCCTCTTCAGCCGGCGTTCCCCCCGGGGCAGACGGCACCGGTGGTGTTTAATCCGCCACCAGCGACCCAAATGAACACGCCTTCCCAGTCCCGCCAGGTGAGGGTCTGTGGGGAGGCAGCCGGGACTCGGTGGTGGGGGGGGGGCTGGGGAAGGACCAGGAGAGTAGAGTGGTCAGGGCCTGGCTCCTCGCTCCCGCCTCTGATCTCTTCCAATCCTTGTTCTCCTGTGTCCCCTTATTCTCTTTCAGTGCATTATTTGATAATGAGTGCCCACAGGAGACACGCCTAGGTTATGGGGGTACCCCTAACGGGGAGCCCCACAGAGCTGGGAGCAGTGCACCTGGGGTGGCCCTAATGGAGCTTACATCTTTTCTGTCTCCTCTCTTCTCCTGGTGGTCGCAGTAGTTCTGGTCATTGCCCCCTTGTTGCCACTCTAGCCTGTGGGGGAGAGGAGCCCCATTTTTTCTCCCCTGCTTCCTTCCTCCTAAGAAGGGATGCTTCTTTCCCTATTCTCCTCACTCCATCCCTGGCCACCTGGGGGATAATTCTCTTCTTTCCTGTCCCCATGTGCTCTCAGGGAGGATTCAGGTCTCTGCAGGTAATGCCTCTTGCCTGATCCTGGACCATAGTCTGGTCTCCCAGTCACGGGCGGGGCAGCAAGGACAGGGTCCTGGGGGATGGTGGGGAGATAGCCTCCCGTCCACCCAGGGTGGAGGCCTAGGGTGGCAAGGGGCTGCTGTAGTGCATGTTGAGAGGGCTTAGTCTCATAGAGCCTCTGGTCTTGGGAAGGGAAAGAGCCCTGCATGTTAAAAGCCACCTCCCTAGTGTCTGGGGGGCAGGGCAGGGAGGCAGAGCAGTGCATGCTGGTCTATCTGTTGCTTGGAAGGGTCAGGGAAGGCAGGGCTGCTTTTGTATGAGAGGGGTCCTTTTTATGCTGCCATATGGAGTGCATGGTTCTCTGGGAGTGAGCAAGTGCTGGAGAGAGCCCGGAGGTGATGGGAAAGGCCAGATGAGCCAACAGTCAGCCCTCGGGGCTGGTTAGTGGAGCCCACCTGTTCGCAGCAGCTTGTCTTATTTTGGATTCTGGGGCTGGCTGTAACGCTCTCTGTTCCTTTTCCTTCCTCACCCTCCCAGCATTTCTATCCAAGCCGGGCTCAGCCCCCAAGTAGTGCAGCCTCCCGCGTGCAGAGTGCAGCCCCCGCCAGGCCTGGCCCGGCTGCCCACGTCTACCCCGCGGGTTCCCAAGTGATGATGATCCCCTCCCAGATCTCCTACCAGGCTTCCCAAGGCGCCTACTACATCCCTGGACAGGTGAGGCAGGGATCTCCTATCCGTGGAAGTGGGACTCCCCCAGTTTCCTCCCTGGTCCCTTTTTTCAGATTTCTAGGCTAAGGTGTCTGACCCAAGAGTATGGCCAGTTACTCATTGCCACTTACTCCCTCCCCAGGGCCGTTCCACATATGTTGTCCCGACTCAGCAGTATCCGGTGCAACCAGGAGCCCCCAGCTTCTATCCTGGAGCAAGCCCCACTGAATTTGGGACCTACGGTAAGCAAGTGACGGAGGGAGGGGCTGGGGGGGCAGGTGTGCCTGTGAGCCTCAGAGGGGATATTTCCTAGATTGTGAAAACAAGCCCTGGCCTCTGGTGTTAGCATCAAAGAGATGGGATTAATAATCGGTGCTTAATGTTTAACAAATAGTGGGGGGTGGGAGGGAGTAGACTTTATCCTGCTGCCAAGAGACTTGGAGGCTTCCCCAGGGCAGGGAGCTGCCAGCCAACGTCCCAGGGCCCACTGGAAGTCGGAGGTCCACGTGCAGAGGGGTTTGGGAGTTCTGGTGGTACATAGTCCGTCCTCCCTCCCTGCCTGTCTAATGTGGCCAAGCTGCCTCTTCCTGTTCCCTGTCCACAATGTCCAAACCTCTGCCAAAGGGCCTTAGAGCCAGGTGGAATGGGGGTCATGAGTGCAAGGTGGGGTCTCTCTGGTCTTCTAGCACACATCCTTGTTCCCTGAGTAGGAAAAAGAAGAGGGCATCCCGCATGGGAGTCCTTTGTTGATACTCTTAGATCTCAGGCCTAGGATTAGGGCTTGCATGTTTTGGGGGGGGTGTGTCTGTGTGATTGTATGTGTATGGGGGGGGTGCCTTCCTTTGAGAGGTGTGTGTCAGGAATTCTTGTAAACGCAGTTCAGACTGGTTCCTCGGCTTCTGTAGACGCTGAGTTCCCTGGGGGTGGGAGGCGGAGCAAGGGGCAGAGGCCCTGGCTCCCCTTCCCTCCTGTCTTGTGTGGGGAATCCTGGGTTCTGGGGGCCCAAGGGGCACACAAGCAAGTGTCTGTACATGGTCTGGTCCTGACGTTGCCATCATTCCTCATCCTCCTCACCCCTCCCCGGCCCCCCTCTGCAAAGCCGGTGCCTACTACCCAGCGCAGGGTGTGCAGCAGTTTCCACCTGGCGTGGCCCCCGCCCCAGTCATGATGAACCAGCCGCCCCAGATTGCTCCTAAGAGGGAACGGAAGACGGTGAGCCACGGCACAGAGGGAGAATTGGGGATCTGGGAAGGAGGAGGCCCCGTCAGGTGGGAGCTAGGGCCCTGTGGGTCAGAGCAGGGGGATTCTGGGAGAAGGGCTCCAGCCAGGCGAGGAGGGGGCAAGGAAAAGGGGCCTTTGGAGTTGGAAAGCTTGGTAATGACTGTTCAGCTTTGAGGAGGAGGGGAGGGAGCTTGAGGAGGTGTTAGGGAGGCCTGAGGGGCCCAAGTTCTTGGGGGTTCAGTGTTGGTTTTTGTTTTTTGGGAATGGTTTGTCCCGTGTTGTGTGCCCCCACTCCCATCCCCCATGTCCTGGAAGCTCTTGCTAGCCTCCGCCTCTGCTCAGTCCTCCAGCCCTGGGCGTGGTGCCCAGAATGGGGTGCCAGGGCTGGGGAAGCCGCTGAGTCACTGTGGCTCCGCCCCTCGGAGCTTGGGCCCTGCCCAGAGAGCAGGCAATCCTTGGCCAGAATTGGGCTGTTTGAGGGCTGGATCTGAGTCCCCAAGGTGGGAGGAGGGAGGAGTGTGCTGTTGGCTTGGAGCATTGGGGGGGGCAGTAGTGAGGGAGGGCATTGTGATGTACTGGGTACTCTGTGAGGTCGAGGGGCTTGTGGGGGCGGGGGCTACGACTGCAGGAGCAGGGTGCTTGGGTCAGCAGGGGAATTCAGGGGGTTCCTGCTCTCTCCCTACCTGTTTCCTAGTGGGGGAGGGGTGGAGTGGGAGCAGGGAGGAGAAGTGGGCTCCCCCTGCTCCCCACTCAGCTTACACCCTTTTCCCAGATTCGGATCCGAGATCCCAACCAGGGAGGGAAGGATATCACAGAGGAGATCATGTCTGGGGCCCGGACCTCCTCCACCCCCACTCCTCCCCAGGTACTCAGGGCTGTCATGGCCCTACTTCCCATGGTGATGTCCTCCCGGCTCCGAGCCTGAGGGAAAGGGTTCTAATTTTCTCCGGGGTCAGGGGGGAGGCCCTCAGAACTGGCAGGCTGACCTTTCGCTTCCCACAGACAGGAGGAGGTCTGGAGCCTCAGGCTAACGGGGAGACCCCCCAGGTTGCTGTCATCATCCGCCCAGGTAAGTGGCCTTGTCCAGCCCTCCTGAGGGAGAAGGTGGTGATCTGCTGTGAAGAAGAGGACAGGTTGTGAGCTGGCAGCCATGGCATGGTGGGGATGAACACGAGCGGTCATTCTCTGCTCTCTTTACAGATGACCGGCCTCAGGGAGTGACCGTCGGGGGCCGGCCGGGGGCTGCCCCAGAGCACAGCCCTTCCGAATCTCCGTCACAGCCATCCTCTCCTTCACCGGCCCCGTCACCACCACCTCCAGTTTTACAGCCAGGGCCTGAGCCAGGCCTCTCAGGCCTCCCCATTACTGAGGACACGATGACAACCACAGTGGTCATGCAGATGAGTGTCGAGGAGCCTGCCCCCACCGCCCACGAAGCCCCAGAGCTGCCCTGCCCTGCTCTCGCTCTCCAGCAGCCCTGTGCCTCCCCTGGACCCTCCCCAGAGGCAGAAGTGACTAGTCCTCCACCAGCCCCCGAGACTGCCACTGCCCAGGCTCACAGCCTCCAACAGCCTCCGGACACCGAGCTTTCTCCCGAGCCCAACGGCGTGGCCCCCGCCGAGGAGCCCGAGGCCCAGCCAGAGGTGGGCCAGGCTGAAGCGGTTCCTGTGCCGCCACCCCCCCCAGCCTGTCCCCAGGAATTCACAATTGTGGCCCCTACGGCCCAGCCTGAGGAGCTGCCCAACGGGGCCCCCTCTCCCCCTGCCATGGACCTGAGCCCCATTGCTGAGCCCGAGGAGCCGGTTGAGGAGGTGGCGGTGGTGGCGGTGGCGCCAGCATCAACGCCGGCACTCCCCACCCTCCCTGCCGACCTTCCCGGGCCATCTGCTGCACCTCCTGCCCAGGAGGAAGAGCTAGAGAATGAGGAGGAGGAGGAGGAGGACGAGGAGGAAGGGGAGACTGAAGGGGAGAAGGGAGGAGAGGAATCGTTGCCCCCTGAGACCACCCCCACCCCAGCCCCCCTTCCCCAGAGCCTTGACGAGACAGCCACCCAAGGTGAGGGGTAGAGGGGTGGGATAGCATTCACGGACTCGTGTGCTCAGTCGCTGAAGCCCCTGGGGCTCTCCTTAGCTTGTTCTGTACGGAAGGCACTCTGTGGGATAGGTTTGGGGAGGGTGGGGGCCCCACAGATGCCCCGAGGTGAGGGCCTAGACAAGGAAGGGGGAGAGCCTTTGGCTCAGGGGAGAGGTGGGACCTAACAGGTGGGCTTCTTGTTTCTTCACTGATGAGGTCCTATTTGTGCCATCGTGTCTGGGCCACTGAAGCCTT
Source organism: Trichosurus vulpecula (assembly GCF_011100635.1). Lineage (NCBI taxonomy): Eukaryota > Metazoa > Chordata > Mammalia > Diprotodontia > Phalangeridae > Trichosurus > Trichosurus vulpecula. Next base: position 14,993,840 of record NC_050579.1, read on the forward strand.
GTGATGGAGCTGAGGATCTGAGAAGAAACTAGGATTGAGGCATTGCAACCAGCCTAGGGAGACTGGGCTGTCGATGGAGGAGGGGGGAGCATTCTAAAGTATTCTGGCCTTTGGTTCCCCTTTAGTGGTGGCAATATCTGTGCCAAAGAAGAGACGGAGAATCAAGGAACTGAACAAGAAGGAGACCGTGGGCGATCTGCTGGATGCCTTCAAAGAGGTGAGTGGGGGAGGGGTGGCCCCCAGGAGGGTGAGGTGGAGGGGGTTGGGATGGTCAGCCCTACAGCCCGGCATTCTGTGCCCACAGGGGAATGAAGGTGTGCCAGAGTTAGAAAGCCAGTCGTCTGTGGGCAGTGCGCCAACCCCCGAGCCTGAGGGTGGCCCACGGAGCCCTAGGCCCGAGGAGGCCGATGAGACCTGGGAGGAAAAGGAAGACAAGATTGATGATGCTGAGAATATCCAGCCTGGGGACCAGAAGTACCAGTACAAGTCAGGTGAGCTTGGGGGTGGGGATAGCGGGGCTGAGCCTGCTGAGGCACAGGGAGAAGTGGTGCCATTTAGAACTTCTCGCTCTTCCGTGTTCTCAGATCAGTGGAAGCCTTTAAATCCTGAGGAGAAGAAGCGCTATGATCGGGAGTTCCTGCTTGGATTCCAGTTCATTTTTGCCAGTATGCAAAAGCCAGAAGGCCTGCCTCACATCAGTGATGTGGTGCTGGACAAGGTGTGTGTGGCCAGGAGGGTGGGCACTGGCTAACTTGGAGGAGTTCTGCCAAGGGTGCCCAAAGGGAGCATCCTGCCCTGCCAGTGAAAGCTTCCCTTCTGTGTGCAGGCAAACAAGACCCCTCTGCGGCCACTGGATCCCACCCGGCTAACCATCATGAACTCTGGCCCTGACTTCACCCCATCTTTTGCCAACCTGGGTCGGCCCAACCTTAGCAATCGAGGCCCCCCAAGGGGGGGGCCTGGCGGGGGACCAGGCAGTGAGCTACCCCGGGGACCGGTGAGTGAAAATGCAGGTCCGGCCTAACAGTGGGTGGATTGGGGAAATCAAGGCTTCTGTCATGGTCTTGCTTGGCCTTTCTGACCTGACTTCCCTCTTAGCCGACCGGTCTTGGCCCCCGGCGCTCCCAACAGGGCCTTCGGAAGGAGCCGAGGAAGATCATTGCCACAGTATTGCTCAGTGAGGACGTGAAGCTTAACAAAGCCGAGAAGGCCTGGAAGCCCAGTAGCAAACGTGGCCCTACGGAAAAGGACCGGGGAGAAGAAGATGCCGATGGCAGCAAAACTCAGGTGCCCACGGGTGGGCGTGGTGGGATGTGGTGGGGTGGACCTGGTCCTCCCAGGCCCTGACCCTCCAGGACTTGCCTTCGCCTCCCCATCCTTGTCTGGGGAGCCTCACTCTGCGTGCTCTGTCCCCCTCCCCTTCCAGGACCTATTCCGAAGGGTGCGATCCATTCTGAACAAGCTGACGCCCCAGATGTTCCAGCAGCTGATGAAGCAGGTACAGCAGCTGGCCATCGACACGGAGGAGCGCCTGAAAGGCGTCATCGACCTCATCTTCGAGAAGGCCATCTCAGAGCCCAACTTCTCGGTGGCCTATGCCAACATGTGCCGCTGCCTCATGGGGGTCAGTGCCGTCCCTCCACGCCCTCCCCTGGCCCCTGCCCCACAATCCATCTGCTCCCTTCTAACATCTCCCTCCCCTCTCACATAGCTGAAGGTGCCAACCACCGACAAGCCCACAGTCACAGTCAATTTCCGGAAACTGCTGCTAAACCGGTGCCAGAAGGAATTTGAGAAAGACAAAGATGACGACGAAGTATTTGAGAAAAAGCAAAAGGAGATGGATGAGGCTGCAACGGTACTGGCCCCGGGCTCTCCTGCCCATCCCTCCTCAGGCCTGGGGGGAGGGGCGGTGGCAGGAAGGGAAGATGAGCTGGGACTCTGCCCGCAAGCCCCGTGCTTCCCCTCAGCAGGACCCTCAGGACAGGCCCTCTGCCAGCACACGCACCTGATTCCTCCAGAATCTTGGGCGGGTTCCCATTGCCTCCCAAAGAAAGTCCAGACTTGGCTTGGCATCTGGGACTTGCCACAGTTGGGCTCTGAGCTATTTTCCATCGTTATCTCACGTTCTTTTCCTTCATCTATTCAGGGCTTCTACCCAAGGGTATATTTAATGGGCCCCACACCCCTGAGCTTGGGGTCCTTCTCTCTAACTTCCTCTCCTGTGGTTGCTCGCTTCACTTGTAGTCCCTAGATACTTGCTTTCCTTTTTCTTCAGAATCTTTTCCCTGCTGGAGAACTGGGTCTGTCTCATTGGTCCATTTATATCAGACAGACTTGCAGACCTTGGCAGTAGCAAGGGGTCCAAATTAAAATAGGCTGAACTTCTTCAGCTGCTAGAAACAGACTGACGATGGTTGGGTTGCTGCGGGTCATGTGACAGCCGCCTGAAATCCTTTGGCGGGCCATATGTTGTGCAGGTCTGGGTTATGTCTTCAGTGCCTAGCATGGCCTGCATACAGAGCTCAGGAGCTGGCTTTGAGGAAGGGGGGCAAGGCTTGTTCTCTGGTGGGTGCGGGGGCCCTCCCCTCCTCTCCCGCCTTCACTCCACTTCTGCCCCTCCCAGGCAGAGGAACGGGGCCGCCTGAAGGAAGAGCTGGAGGAGGCAAGAGACATTGCCCGCCGACGCTCCCTGGGCAACATCAAGTTCATAGGGGAGCTTTTTAAGCTGAAGATGTTGACGGAGGCTATCATGCACGACTGCGTGGTCAAGTTACTGAAGAACCACGACGAGGAGTCTCTGGAGTGCCTCTGCCGGCTGCTCACCACCATTGGCAAAGATCTGGACTTTGAGAAGGCCAAGGTAGCACCCCATCCCCAGCGGCTGAGAGAGGCAGGGCAAGGGCAGGGCCGGGGGGAGGGGGCAGGACGGCTCCTCTGCTGGGGTGGAGGTTCTGGGCAGAGGCAGGTGCTGGGCATTGGGGGCACCTCCCCTCCCCTCCCCTCTGAGGGTTCTGTCTCCCATTCTTCTAGCCCCGCATGGATCAGTATTTCAACCAAATGGAGAAGATCATCAAGGAAAAGAAGACATCGTCGAGAATCCGGTTCATGCTGCAGGATGTGTTAGATCTCCGAAGAGTAAGAGTTCCCCAGGCCTTGCCTCCTGCCCCAGAGCCTGTCCCCTACTCCTGACCACCACCCTGTCCAGATCCTCCTCTGCTCTTCCTTGCACTGAGCCGTTCTTTGCCTCGTCCTTGCAGAGTAGCTGGGTGCCCCGCCGGGGAGACCAGGGCCCTAAGACTATCGACCAGATTCACAAGGAGGCTGAGATGGAGGAACACCGTGAGCACATCAAAGTCCAGCAGCTGATGGCCAAGGGCGGGGACAAGCGTCGGGGCCCTCCGGGGCCTCCGCCAGGCAGTGAGTTCAGGAGAGGGACTGGGCAGGGCTGGCAGGAGAGGACTCTCCAGTGATGACCTCTCATTAGTGCCGCGTGTCTGGGCCACTGATCTCCTGTGATGGAGCTGAGGTTCTGAGGAGAGTTATGGCTGGCCGGGGTGGGGCAGTCATGGACCTGTGTGGGCTCTGTGGGTGAGTGTTCATCTGTGCCTCTTCCTAGGCCGTGGGGGTTTGATTGTGGATGATGGAGGCTGGAATACTGTTCCCATCAGCAAAGGCAGCAGACCCATTGATACCTCCCGACTCACCAAGATCACCAAGGTAAGAAGCCAGAGAAGAAAGAGGGGAAGGGAGGGAGGGGAGACTGGTCTTTTTGCCTCATGGTTTTAGACCCGTTCATTTGGAAAAGTTAGAATGGGGCTGGGTCCCTGGACAGGGGCTGGAGCACCTTGTGATTCTGTTCTCTTGTTTGGAACCCCTTAGCCTGGATCCATTGACTCCAACAACCAACTCTTTGCCCCTGGGGGACGCCTAAGCTGGGGCAAGGGCAGCAGTGGGGGCATGGGAGCCAAGCCCTCAGACTCAGGTAGGAGCAGAGGGGCGGTGACACTCGCTGTTGAGGCTTGGGATGAGGGTCGGTGATGGCCAGGTGCCCTTCAAAGTGGGAAGGGGTCCGGGGACTAGAAAGGAGAGGGTTTGCATTTCTGGGCTCTTGTCTCCCCAGCCTCTGAGACGGCCCGGCCGTCCACCAGTACCTTGAACCGTTACTCAGCCCTCCAACAGGCAGCCCCCCCAGAGAGCACCGACACACGGCGAGTGGTACAAAGGTGAGGTCTTTGTCGCCCCGAGGGATGCCACCTTGCTTGCCCTGTTCCGTGGCCAAGGGGGGCACTGGGTGCTGAGGCTCAGCTGGTCCTTCTCTCAGGAGCAGTCTGAGCCGGGAACGTGGAGAGAAAGCTGGGGATCGTGGAGATCGCCTGGAGCGTAGCGAACGGGGTGGGGAGCGTGGTGACCGCCTGGACCGAGCTCGCGCCCAGATCCCCAAGCGGAGCTTCAGCAAGGAAGTGGAGGAGCGGAGCCGAGAGCGACCTCTCCAACCAGAGGGTCTACGCAAGGCGGCCAGCCTGACCGAGGAGCGGGACCGCAGTAGGGACGCAGGTGGGGGGGTGCTGCGCAGGGGCCGGGGAGAAGGGGGTGCCCGGGCCAAGTCGGGAGCCCCTCTACCTCCCTCTTATTCCCTCTGCAGTGAAACGGGAGGGAGCTGCTGCCCCGCCAACACCCGTCAAGGCTGCGCTGTCTGAGGAAGAGCTAGAGAAGAAGTCCAAAGCCATCATTGAGGAGTTCCTGCATCTCAATGATACGAAGGTGAGGTGTGGCTGGGCAGGGGGGTGCCGCCAGGAGGAGGGATCCCGGGCCCAGCTGACTCCCCCCCCTTTCCTGCCTGCAGGAAGCGGTCCAGTGTGTGCAGGAACTTGCCTCCCCTTCACTGCTTTTCATTTTCGTTCGGAACGGCATCGAGTCAACTCTGGAGCGCAGCACTATTGCCCGGGAACACATGGGACAGCTGTTGCACCAGCTTCTCTGTGCTGGTCACCTCACTACCGTTCAATATTATCAAGGGTAAGCCAGCCCTTGGGACCTCCCTCTGCCAGCTCCTAGTAGTATGTATGTAGCCTCTGGCAAAAGAAAGACTCCCAGAGGAGTTCTGCTGGCTTTCCTGGCAGATTATGGTTCCATCTTGAAAGGTTCTGCTGGGGGCAAGGCAAGGCTCCCCTGGTGTGAAGCCCTTAGGGTCCTAACCTCTGGTCTTTGCAGGCTCCATGAGATCCTGGAAGTGGCTGAAGACATGGAGATTGACATCCCCCACGTGTGGCTCTACTTGGCAGAACTGGTGACGCCCATCCTTCGGGAAGGTGGGGTACCCATGGGGGAGTTTTTCAGGTAATTATCCTTTGTGTTCTTCTGCTCCCCCAGGTTAATGGGGTAGACATAGGCCTGTCTTTTGGTGAGGTGGTGAGTGACCCAAGGTCTGGCTTTCTCTGTCCACACAGGGAAATATCGAAGCCGCTGAAACCCCTAGGCAAAGCTTCTCCCCTGCTGCTGGAGATCCTGGGGCTCTTGTGCAAAAGTGTGGTGAGTAGAGAGAACGCTGAGGACAGAGACACAGACAGACCCTTTGGGCCCTGCCAGGAAGGCTTCCAGTGGGGGTGCTGAGGCAGGAGCCACATGTCTCAGTGTGGGTCCCTGGCTTTGGACTAACTCCCCTCCCATGCCGTGGAGCATACTGCAGGACTCAGGCCAGGATTTGGAGAGGCCCTCAGTCCTGGGGTGCAGGGGTGGTCTGACACATTCCTGTATCCTTCTCTTCTTACCATATATTCATCCCTCCGGGCAAGGCCTTTAATCTCTGGGCCTCGCTGTCCTCATCTTTACAGTAAGAAGAGGCATTGAGAAGGGTCCCTCCTGAAGGGGCTAGAGTAAGTAGGAGGACTTGACAGGCTCACCAGGGAGAGGACCCGAGAGGAGGAGGGGCAGGAAGAGAGGGCAGGGATTCTCTTGGTGGGTCTCTTCCTGGCTGACTACTCGGTCTCCACCATTCCCCCTCCCTGAGGGCATGACCCTGCTTTCCTGGGCCCTGGCCCCCAGGGTTTCAGTTCTTGTCTCTCTCGGATGACTTCCCAGTCTGGAGCCATCGCTATGGCTCTTCTGAGTTCCGTTGGCACGTTTCCCTGTCCCTAGCAGGTGCTTCAGTGGTGTGTTTTGTTGGCATCTCATATTCAGCACAACCAAAAACAAGAGCTCAGTGCATTTTCCCCAGACCCCGCACTGTCAGGGGCAGCCACGCCTGCAGCCTCAGAGCCGTCCTCCCCCTCTCCTATTATCCTTCACAGAACTTGCAGTGATCTTCCCAAATTGTCATTCCCCTACTCACCAAACTGCAGTCATTCCCTAGGGTGAAATGAAAGGTCCTCTGGCTTTGTAAAGCCCTTCATAGCTTGGCCCCACCTTGACACTTTGGCAGCGTTCTGGTCCATGATCTTGGTGTTCTTCACACACAATGTACCACCGCCCATCTCACCACAGTTACAAAGACTTGAGTTCCAAATTCTATTCCTCCCTCCCTGAAGTGCTAAGCCTCTATTATAGGTTCTATATGTGCAGTCATGTAAAGCATTTCCATATTAGTCATTTTGTACAAGAAGACAATAGCAGTTCTTTGGAGGCGAATAGCATTTTTTTATTGGAAATCTTTTGGGATTGTCTTATATCACTGTATTGCTGAGAATAGGTAAATCATTCGCAGTTGACCGTTGTACAGTATTGTTCTTACTGTGTACAGCCTTCTGGTTTTGCTCTCTTCACTTTGCATTAGTTCATGTAAGTCTTTCCAGGTTTTTCTGAAATCATTGTGCTGGTCATTTCTTATAGCACAATAATATTCCATTACATTCATGCACCATAACTCGTTCAGCCATTCACCAGTTGATGGGCATCCCCTCCATTTCTGATACTTTGCTACCACCAAAAGAACGTCTGTAAGTATTTTTGTACACGTGGTTCTTTTTACGTTTTTTTTCCCAATCTCTTTGGGATACAGACCTAGCAGTGGTGTTACTGAGTCAGAGTATACACAGTTTTTTAGCTCTTTGGGCGTGGTTCCGAGTTACTTTCCAAAATGGTTGGATTAGTGCAAAACTCCACCAGCAGTGCGTTAGTGTCCCTGTTTTCCCACATCTCCAAAATTTATTATTTTCCTTTTTTGTCATATTAGCCAATCTAATAGGTCCGAGGTGGTACCTCAGAGTTATTTTAATTTGTATTTCTCTAATCAGTAGTGATCTAGAGCATTTTTTTCTTGGGACTGTAGATAGCTTTAGTTTCTTCCTCTGAAAACTGTTCATATCCTTTGACCATTTATCAGTTGGGGAATGATTTGTATTCTTATGAATTTGACTCAATTCTGTATATATTTGAGGAAAGAGGTCTTTGTCAGAGACAAAATTTTTTCCCAGTTTTCTGCTTTCCTTATAATTTTGGTTTCATTGGTTTTGTTTGTACAAAATCTTTTAAATTTTATATAATCAAAATTATTTTATACTTTGTAATGTTCCCTATATCTTCTTTGGTCCTAAGTTCTTCTCTTATCTATAGATCTGACAGGTAAAGTATTCCATGCTCTTCTAATTTGATGGAAGCTTTTTCTTGATTCTCCTGTTGTGGTGGCCTATCCTAAAGTATCTCACATTTGTTTTTTCTGGATTCTCTGTTTACCAACCTATGTCCATGCTCTTTTCCCCAGTTGTGACTGGGGGCACAGAGGCAGGATATCTCTGGTGTCTGGCACATAGTGCTTACTACATGCTTCTTAACTGATCGATGGAGGAGGCCATTGCAGCTGTGAGCAAGGACCTCTTATTTTAGAAAAGGAGTGACCAGTAGATGGGCTAGCTGTTTGGCCAGTGGGAAGCTGGGATTTGGTGGGGCTTTCAACAAAGAAAAACCTCACAGTGCCCTGCCAACAGAGGAGTGATGGGCACTAGTAGGTAGCATGTGTCGCCTTGAACCTTCCCTTTGTTCCAATCCTCTGTTAGTGTCAGTGGCGTCCAGTATTCCTGAGACCCTTCCACTGAGGATTTGGTAAGGATGAGTTCCAGGGGTACAAAGAGTATGAAAACCAGCTCCTGCCCTAAAGCAGCTTACGTGGTAGTAGGGGATATAAGCAGATGGGTCTGTAGCCAATAATTTGAGACAGCCCTGCGAGCTGTGGGGATTCAGAGGGGCTTCCCATAGGAGAGGAGATACGAGAGACAGTGAGTGACAATAGCAGCGGGCATTTTGTAGCCCCCTGAGGTTTTGCAGAAATAATCACTGGGAGACATCTCACAGATGAGGAAAGGGACTGAGAGAGATGGCGACTTGGCCAGAAACACGTGACTAAGTCATGTCTGAAGTGGGACCCCAGGATAGTTCGTTAGCCAGTGAAGGAGATGGATGGGAGCTGGATGCCATGATGAGAGTCTCTTTTATCACAGTCTAGCTTGTTCCTTGGGGATGTGATGTTGGTATGTGTGACGATGGATGGATGAGAGGCAAGGCTGATAGTGGGGAGGTCACTCAGGAGACTAGACACAGTCCAGTCAGGAGGCGAGGAGGCTGATGGCTGTGTCTGAGAGAGTCAAGGTATTGGGAGGCAGATGGCCACATAGGTGGGGGGAAGGAGGCGCCAAGGATGATGACAAGGCAGTGGACTGGGGTAGGGGTGAGATTGGGGGGCCAGAGACTAGAGAGGGCAGTGACAACATTTAGCATTTGGCTTCTGTGCTTGCCTGAGCCCGTGCCCTCTGTGGCTGCTGTCCATGGCAGTCCATGACTGAGAACTAGCAGCAGGGAGAGGTTCCTGTTGAACCATACACACATGCAGGCGTGTGTAGGTAGACAGACACGTGTACCGAAACACATGCCGTGTGCAGGCATAGACGTGTTTCATGACTGCTCCCATGGAGCCAGCTAAAAAAAAAAAACCCCGATACGTATTTGTGTGGTCCAGCAGTTTCCCACATTGGCCACATCTGAAAACATGACTGAGTAAAAGAGACCTTTGTAAAGCACTTAAAGGATGTGCTTAGTGAGATACTGTTTCTCCTTGCTGCTGTTTGAAGCCTATGGCACCTCTCTGGTAGGAGAGGGGGAGGGCTGTGCTCATCATTCTTTTGGACATGTGCTACTGACCTGAGTTGTGAAGACTCACGTTTCTCATTGTATACATTGTTCTGGCTCTGCTCACTTTACTGTCCCAGTTCAATAAGGTCTTCCTAGTTTGCTCCAAAACTCCCATTTCCTCATTTCTTAAGGCACAGTTAAGACCCCATTACATTCACAGGATACACTTGGTTTGACCCCTCCTCAAGAGGAGGATACTCCCTTCGTTTCCAGGTTGGAGGCTGCCATAATGATGTTTTGGTGGGATAGCTGGAACATTGGGTCTGAACATTTTAGTAAGTTTGTGGGCTTGATTCCTTTTTTTGGTGGGGCAATCCATTTTTTACTTTTCTTATTTTTTCAATTACATGTAAAAGCATTTTTTAATATTTTTTTTTTAATTTGAGTTCCAGATTCTCTCTGTCCTTGAGAAGGTGAGCAATCTGCTATAGATAATCTATGTGCAAGCATGCAAAACATTTCCATATTAGCCATGTTGAAAAAAGACCCAAAAAACCCAAGAAAAATAAAGTAAAAACAGTCTGCTTTGATCTGCATTCATACTCCATCAGTTCTGTCGCTGGTGGTGGACAGTATTTTCCATTGTAATCTTTGGGGATTGTCTTGGATCATTGCATTGTGAGAATAGCTAAGTCATTCACAGTTGAACATTGTACAACATGGTTCTGCTCACTTCACTATGCATCGGTTCATGGAAGTCTTCCTGTGGTTTTTCTGAAGCCATTCCTCCTTTCAGTTCTTAGTATTCCATCATACTCACATACCCCAACTTGTTCAGCCCTCCCCAGTGGATGGGCCTCCCCTCAATTTCTAATTCTTTGCCACCACAGAAAGGGCTGCTGTAAATATTTTTATACATATAGGTCCTTGCCTTGTTCTCGGATCTCACTGGGGCTCCGACTTAGTAGTATTGCTGGGTCAGAGGGCACAGTTTATACTTGCCCTTTGGCCATAGCTCCAAGCTGCCTTTGCACAATGGTTGGATCAGTTCACAACTCCACCAGCAATGCATTAGCGTCCCTGTTTTCCCGCATACTCTAATATTTATCCCTTTCCTTTACTGTCGTATTGGCCAGTCTGATAGGTTTGAGGTGGTACCCTCAGAGTTGTTTTAATTTGCATTTCTCTCATCAATAGGAATTTAGAGCATTTTTATACAATTGTAGATAGCTTTAAAAATTGGCTGTTCAGGGGCAGCTAGGTGGTGCAGTGAGTGGAACACCGGCCCTGGAGTCAGAAGGACCTGAGTTCAAATCCGGCCTCAGACACTTGACAGATGAACTAGCTGTGTGACCTTGGGCAAGTCACTTAATCCCAATTGCCCTGCCAAAAAGCAAAAAAAAAAATTGGCTGTTCATATACTTTGACTGTTTATTAGTTGGGTAATGACTTGTATTCTTATAAATATTTGAGAACTGAGGCCTTTATCAGGGACACTGACTGTAAAAGTTTTTCTCCAGTTTTCACCTCTCCTTCTAACCTTAGCTTCATTGGTTTTGTATGTGCAGAAAACGTTTAAATTTAACTTTTAAATAAAACTTTTTAAATTTAACATAATCAAAATTATCCATTTTATATTTTGTAATGCTTTTTGTCTCGTTTGGTCCAAATTCTTCCCTTCTCCATAGATCTGAAAGGTAAACTATACCATGCTTCCCTGCCTTGCTTGTGGTATTATCCTTTGTCTAAATCATGTACACATTTTGATCTCATATATCATATATATTATATATACATATACATATATGTATACATATACATACATATATATATATATATATGTGTGTGTATATATATATATGGTGTGAGATGTTGGTCTGCGCCTAGTTTCTGCCAAACAGCTCTCCTCTTTTCCTTCCCAGCAGTTTTTGAACAAATGTAGTTCTTACCCTAAAACCTGGGATCTTTGCAGTCATCATACACTAGTTACCATGGTCATTTACCCACAGTGTGGAGGACCTCATTCCAAATTGCTTCCTGGAATGGCTGTAGCCGCTGCCAGCTCCCCTGGCAGTAGAGGGCACCCTTGTTCTCACAGCTTTTCCTTTTAAAATTTTCCTCTTTTGTTGTCTTTGCCAGACTATCATAGGTGCTTTTTCACTTGCATTTGAAAAGTTATTAGTTATTCAGAGAATTGTTTTTGTGTGATGGTTGACAGCTTGGATTTCTTATTTTTAAACTGCCTATTCCTGGCCTTAAGGCCATTTATCATTTGGGAAAGGCCTTTCTGAGTCTTATTCATATGTATTCATTCTGGATGAAACCTTTTATCAGAGAAATGTGCTGTAGACTTTTCCAGTCATCTCTGTCCTTTCTAATTGTTTAATTCCTTAGAGACTCATTTCTTTGTTGATAAAATTGTTCGTTTTATCCTATATAATCCTCTTTATGAATTCTTCCTCTGATCACAGATCTGGAAGGTAAATTTCTTCTCTGATTTATGATACCTTCTAACGGGTTCATGTATCCATTTGGAACTTCTCTTAAGTGTGGTGTGATGGGTTGGTCTGAAGCCAGTAGCTGCCAGACTGGTCTGGTTTTGGGGGAGAAGTCCTGCAGGAGGTAAGGGGTGGGGCTAGGCTGCCGGAGCACAAGGGATGCTGAAGGGACCTTGCCTTTTTTACAGGGTCACAAAAAAGTCGGGGTGCTGTGGCGAGAGGCTGGGCTCAGCTGGAAGGAGTTCCTACCTGAGGACCAGGACATCAACACCTTTGTCATCCAGCAGGTAGGGGGTGGGGCTTCCCCTGGGTTGATGTCCTTTTGGTCCTGCTACAAAGCTAGCTGTGTCCCTCCCCCTTACCTCGTTTGGTTCCTGTGTGTCCCCCATCACCTAACCCTTGAACTGTTGGTTTCAGAAAGTGGAATACACACTGGGAGAGGAGGCCGAGCCCCCCAGCCGGCGAGAGATGTCGCCTGAGGAGCTGAGCCAGCAGCTGAAGAAGCTGCTTAAGGAGAGCCCCAGCAACCAGCGAATCTATGACTGGATAGAGGTGGGCAGAGGGCTGGGACGGGGAGGGGGGGGAATCCTGGAGGGGAGGTGAGTTTGCTCACGGCATCCTTCTCCTCCACAGGCCAACCTGAGCGAGCAGCAGGTGGCTTCCAACACGTTGGTCCGTGCACTCATGACCGCTGTCTGCTACTCAGCCATCATTTGTAAGGGTTAGGGGGCTTGTGAAGGGGGCGCTAATCCTTTGAGGGGGGGGCCAGGGCTGGAGATGGACCCAGCTGAGTTACTGTCTTCCTTTCCAGTTGAGATCCCCCTGCGAGTGGATGTGGCCGTGCTGAAGGCACGAGCGAAACTTCTACAGAAATATGTGAACGATGAACAGAAGGAGCTGCAGGCGCTCTACGCCCTCCAGGCGCTTGTGGTCACCCTGGAGCAGCCAGCCAGTAAGGGGCTGGGGCTAGCAATGAAACCTCTTTGGTTTGGGACTCGTTCCATGATCATTCTCCGTCCCTTCCCAGATCTCTGCCCTCCTCTCTCCCTCTCTTCCCCCTTCTGTTTCCTTCTGTCTTTTTCCCTGTTCTCTCCCCTTCTTCCCTCCCTTTTTCCGTCCTGGTCTTACCCCCCTTATTGGTCTCTGTCTCCAGTGAATCTTTGGTCTCCAGCCTATGTCTCTCCCATCTGTAAAGGGAGGATCCTTGGGGGAAGGCCTTGCTGGGCCCTGCCACCCTCACGAGGTTTCCTCCCTTGCCTCCTTGCAGACCTACTACGCATGTTCTTCGATGCGCTCTATGATGAAGATGTAGTCAAAGAGGAGGCCTTCTACAGCTGGGAGAGCAGCAAGGACCCCGCTGAACAGCAGGGCAAGGGTGTGGCCCTCAAGTCTGTCACTGCCTTCTTCACGTGGCTGCGTGAGGCCGAGGATGAGTCTGATCACAACTGAGGGCGGGCCGGCCAGAGGCCACCCAAATGGACGCGCAAACAGCGGCTGCACAGACTGCAGGGGGGGCTGCGGCGTGCGCCTGTAGCGCGGTGTGTGTCTGAGCTAATAAAGTGGTGGCTGAAGAGGCAGGATGGCTTGGGGCTGCCTGGGCCCCCCCCCTCCAGGACGATGCCAGGCGCCCCTCCCCCTGGGGGCATAGAGATATATTATATATAAAGTCATAAAAATTGGTGTGGGGGTGGGGTACCACCGCCTACCCCTGGGGTCCTTTTTTTTATTTTAAGAAAATCACTTTTGGGACGGCCGTCCTCGCTGCTGGGGGCGTTCCGCCCCAGCCCCCCGCACCTCCTCTGCTGCTGCCTGGGCAGGGGAAAGGGGGGGCACGGTGCCTGTAATTATTAAACATGAATTCAATTAAGTTCCATGCCTCTCTGCTTTCTGCCCTACTCTCCCTGGAGGGGGCTCTGGGCACTGCCATGTACACGGGGGCCTTCCTCGGCAGTGGTCAGCCAGGGGGCTGGAGAGCCGGCCCAGGCCTCGTTCTGCCCCTGTGGCGATGGGAGTGAGCCACCATGAGCCCTGCCCTGACTTGATGGGTTGGTGGGTGGCAGAGGTGCTTGTGCCCCTTGGGTTTGGGGTCCCCCGCCCCCAGTGCAAGATAGGATGGGGGAGCCAGAAGGGGGTGGAACGGACATGGACGGGGACCGGCCCTGCTTTGGTTGCCTGCGCGGGCTGCACCCCAAACATCCCTCCCAGTGTTTCACTGTTTCGCGCATCTGCCGGCAGGCACCTGCCCGCGACCTCCGTCCCTGGCCAGGTTCTTGGGGGCCCCCCCTCCCCCAGCTGTGACGTCAGCCCCGCTCCCCGCCCTCCCGGGCCCAGTGGCGTCACGGAGCCCGCCCCCAGCACTGACGTCCCCCCCCCCTCTCAGCAGCCGGCGGACCAGCGGCTCCGGCCCCTCCCTTCCCCGCCTGCTCCCCTCCCTCCTTCCTTCCCTCCCTCCCGGGCCTCGGGAAGGTGATGGCCAGCGGCCCCAGCTGAGCCTCCGCGGGGCCCTCCCTGGCCATGGGCTGCATCGGCTCCCGGAGCCCCGCGGGTAAGAGGGGGCGGCGGGCGGGGAGCGGCGATCGGCCGCGCATCGCGGCGGGGTCCAGCCTAGGGCGGCGCGGCGCATCGCAGCGCGGCAGGGTCCCCGGGCAGGTGGGCCCGAGGGGCGGAAGGATGCAGGAGCCGAGGGATGGAAGGACCGAGGGACGGATGACGGAAGGAGCTGGGGAGGGGGCCAGAGCCTGGCCGCGGGGAGGAGGGGAGGAGCCTGGTCCCCGCCGAGAGGAGGGGGAGGGAAGGAACCAGAGCGGGAGGGAGCCGAGGGGAGTGGGTGGTTTTGCCTCCGCGCTCTTACCTGCCCGTTTTCCTGGCCTGGAGGTGGGAGCACAGGATGTTATGGCCGCAGCCCTCCAAAGGCCCACCTTGGCTCCTCGCTTTTCCACCTGGGATGGTGATGAGCCGGTCTCCTGCCTACCTTAGCGCTGCCCTCTCACCCCACCCAGCACACATCTCCCTGCGTTCAGTCCATCCCCGTCTGCCTTCCCACACATCCATAAGGAAAGCCATCTACTTCTGCCCCTTCCCGTGTTCTCTGCCAGGCTCCTGGCTCGCCTGTCCACTTTGCAGCTTCCCACCAGGAGACCTCTTGGAGTCACTGCCCCATGGAGTGTGCGGGATGGAGCTTGGACAGCTGTCTAGTACCCCACGCCCACCCCGAAGCCACACTGGAGAATGTAGAACCAGAGAGGGTGGCAGAGGGAGGCTTTCTTCCCTACCCCATCTCTTGCCCCCCATCCTAAGAGCAAGTCCTGAGCTCCCCGTGGGTCCCCTTGCGTCCTAGGGCCAGAGTTGCATGCTGGGACCTGTAGTACATTTTAGGTCTGTTAACCTACTTTGTGTCAGTGGGCTCCCTTTGGTAGCCCCAGGTAGGCATGGACTCCTGGGCCTTGTGTGTCCCTGGGCCTCGTGGTACCTACAACTAGGCTGGCTCCTGGGCTGTTTCTAGGGTCGATGGCACTGAATGGTGGGGAACACATCCTAACAGAGTAGGTAGCTATGAATTTCTGTTCCAAATCTGTGGATAGCTGGGGGATGCTGGTCAAGTCCCTGCACCCCACCCCTCTCAGTTTCCTCACTTGCAAAAGTGACAGGTTTGGACTGAGGGGTCTCTTCCATCTCTGACATCCCAGTCTGGTCCATGGGCTCTCTTTCTGCTGCTAGGACTCAAAGTTCTGGTGGGCTGTGGCTCACACAGCCCTTTGCTATTCACACAGAGGGGCTCCAGCATGGAAAGATGGAAGCTGGGGTCTTGAGTAAGGTGTTCTCTGACTTGAGAGGCATAAACTCCTCGAGGGCACAGACTGTCTTTTGCCTTCTTTTATACCCTGGCACTTTAGCACAGTGCCTAGCACATAGTAGGCACTGAATAAATGCTTAGGACAGACCATTGCCTGACCTTGTAGTACTCTGGTCCCTAGGACCCTGCTGAGGCATCCCCACATTTTTGGACATGGCTGAGAGCCCAGGGAACCATCACACACACAGACAAACTCCACTCGTGGTCAGATGAGAGTTCGGCCAGCCCTAGGGTCACCCTGGTGAGCTCGGCTGAGTTGAGGTGACAAGTAGAGAAGGGGAAAGTAACCTTGTATCTTCCTTCTGGTTGTTAGCGTTTCTGGGGACCACCAGCTGGCTGAGGCTCGGGGACAGAGACGGCTGCTCCGGCTAAAGGTCAGTTATGATCTGCCCTGCCTGTTGGTGCTGTCCAGGGGATGACCCTAAGCACATACCTCCCCGAGCCCCAGAGAGCTCAGTCATGTGCCTCCTGCCTCCCTGCAGAAGGACCAGAGTCCTCCTCTTTGTGTGAATCAGAGTGGGAATTCTGAGTGGGGAGGAGACTGGTCCAGGTCCAGAGCCCAAACAGGAAGAGAGCTAGGAAGCAAGTCTTGAAATCTGGGCTTCGGGCTCTCTGAAACAACATGGCTGGAATATCGCTGTGGGGACCGAGTGTTTCTGTGGCAGTGTTTGGGAAGAGAAGGAGGAGGCATGGTGGGCTTCTCGGAAGGGAATGGACAGACACGAGACCACAGAACTGGGGATGTGAGCTGGGCATTACATAGGACGGGCTTGGCTGTTGGGAACCGACTGAAGATGGGGAGGGGAGGAGGAAGAAGCTGTGGGAAAACGGGCATAAAGAACCCAGAGAGGAACCAGCAGTGGCATGTGCTAAGTGAGGTCTAGAGGCAGGCAGACAGGAGGCACCTGGATGTTTGCAGGCTTTTTATCTGGGACAGGTGAGCGGAGAAGTTGAAAGAGGGATGCATTGGAGAGTCAGAAGGTTTTGTTTCATGGGGGTACAGGGAGTGATGGTGAGGCAAGACATTCCATTGGGAGAGGAAGCCAAAAGGGGGCTGGAAAAAGGGTCTTTCAGTGCTCAGGAGACCTCCACAGGGGCTCTCCTTTGGGACAAGAGGAGACAAGGTCTACTGGCTGTCTTCCCAAAGGTGAGGTAGAAAGGTTGATGTGGAGGCATTTAGGAAAGCTAGGAAAGAAGACCAGGAGGAGAAAACTGTCCTTCATTAGCCCTTGTCCCCTCCCTATAGTGGCTGCTGACCCCAAGTGGGGTGTGGAGTGGATAGAGCTGCCGAGAGTCCTGGGGCTGCCCCCTCGTCGACCTGCAAGGACCCTGTTTGGGTGGAGCCGACCCTCCTACCCACCATCTGTGGACAGCCAGGACTCATCCGAGGTACCATGTTCCTTCTGTTTGGAGGGGTGGGGGATAGGAGCTGGAATTGGGGGTAGAGGAACCATTTCTTCCTGATGAGTGAGGGTCCTGCCACCCTGTAAATCCAGACCTCCTCCTTTCTTTTCCTTTCCTTCCTTCCCTCTTCCCCCCCCCCCACCTTTGATTCTCCCCTCTCTCCACAACACAGGGGTACCTTTCTTGGCAAATGTCTTATCCCAGACCCCACGCCCCCGCTCCTGGCATGCCAGCCCCACCAGGGCTGACGTCAGTGCATCCCTGATGGTATCCGGGGAGACTGTTCCATGGTGATCTGTTGCCATGGAGATGTACACCTTGTCTCAGGCAGGCGGCAACTCGGAGCCCTGGGAGGGAACATGAATGGGGTTAGTGGCAGGCCTTAGAGGATGGGAAGGATCAGATAATTCCTTCTTGCCTCCCCCCGCTCCCCCCAACCAAGGCCCTCCACTGGGCCTTAGGGCTCTGGGTTACCATGGAGGCCACTGGTGCTGTCCAGATGCTAAGCCATGTCAGGGACTAGCCGGTCTTGGGGATGGGGGCCAGGCACAAAGAGCTTGATGGGGCTGGGCGAGGGGTGCCCCCCCCCTTGCCCCCAGTGTGAAGTGGATGGTTGGCTGGGTGTGAGAGCTCAGGGACATTCCCTGTTGAACTCTGCTCCTGCCCTGCTCCCTCTGAGAGAACGTACCTAGAACTCTTGGCAAACCTTCCTAAGCTATAAAAACATACGTTGTTACTATTACTGTTTTACCAGAGAAGCCCTTGTTCCCTTCGCCACCCATCCTTCCTCCCTGGGTGACCTTCTTACTCTGCCCATGACCAATGCCTTGCAGAACCAGTCCTAGTTGGGCCAAGCCTGAATTTCAACTTTGGTCCTTTGACTCTTCCTAGAAGCCATGGGAAGAGGGGTGCTGCTAGGGGGTGCCCCAGAGCAGCTGGGTGTGGGGCAAGCTGACCCTCCAATGTTCTGGCTCCCCCCACTTCAGGTGAATGTTGAAGACACTGTCGAAATGCTTCCCAAGTCCCGGAGAGCACTCACCATTCAGGAGATTGCCGCACTGGCCCGCTCTTCCCTGCACGGTATGGTCCCCTCCTCATTGCCTACCTCCCAGCCCTCATCCCAGCTCTCTTAGAGCTCATAGTCAACATTGTGGGGCATCAGAGCTGGGAAGGACCCACAGGCCATCTAGGCAGAGAATGCCCCTTTACATTGATCACAGAATCTCGGAACTAGAAGGCAACCCAGAGGGTATTTAGTTAAGCCTATGCCTCCTCAAGAACCTGCTCTCCAAGGTACCCTCCAAGTGGTCCTAGTGATTCCTTCAGAGTGGCTGTGCCTGCACCCTGTGCCCTGTGTGTCCGCACTTCATGTGACCATCTGTTTTTCCCCCGTAGGGGGTGGCTCTGACTCCTGAGCTTTGGGATATTCTCAGCCTCGGTTTCTCCTCATCTGGGACAGGGTTATGTGTGCTGCCCATCACAGGGCTGTTTCAATGCCTCATACATGGTGAAATGCTGCAGAAATCCTTCCTTTTTTTCACTGTTTTTCCCACATGCTTCTGAGACCTTCCTTCCTCCCCCTTTTTGGATGAACCAGAGGCTCTTCCATGTAAACAAGCAGCCATATGTGCGTGGATGTGTGCACACCCACTGCCTCATGGTGCATTGGGAAAAATGCTGGATTTGGAGTCAGGAGACCTGGGTTGGGTTCTCAGCTCTTGTGTTTCCTCCCCGTGTGACCTTGAACAAGTTACTGAATGACACAGGGCTGTAGATCAGGGGCTGGAAGACACCTAAGAGGACACATAATCCAAGCTCTTCATTTTACAGAGGAAGAGACTGAGTCCCATAGAGAGGAGAGGACTTGGCCAAGGCCACGTGGGTAATGATCCTTAGAGGGGGGATTGGAACTCAGGTCCATTCCTGTGCCATGCTGCCTATCCTATCACTATTTTATTTATCTGGGCCTCAGTTTCCCTATCTGTAAGATGAGGGGGTCAGACCAGTTGACCTCTAATGCCCTTTCCAGGTCCAGTAACAATCCTGTGTTGGATGAGTGCCTCAGACTCCCTTGGGAGTGTTTTCCTGGTATGCTCCCCTCATCCAGGCCCCCTCTCCTCATCCCTTAGGCATTTCCCAGGTGGTAAAGGACCACGTCACAAAGCCTACCGCCATGGCTCAGGGCCGAGTTGCCCACCTCATTGAATGGAAGGGTTGGAGCAAGCCTAGAGACTCGCCTTCCGCCCTGGAATCTGCCTTCTCCTCCTACTCAGACCTCAGTGAGGGGGAGCAGGAAGCTCGCTTTGCTGCAGGTAAGTCCCGGGGCAGGGAGGGAGCCTGGCCCAGTGGGGGAGGAGCCTGGAATGGGAGGAGGGGCTGCCTCGGTGGAGGGGGAAGCCTGGCCCAGGGTGGTGGGGCCTGCCTTGGTGGCCCTTCCTCTTCACCCCCTCTTCCCATCGATATTCTGATGAATCGCGGTGCTTCTCCCCCTCCCCCGACCCCAGGGGTGGCAGAGCAGTTTGCTATTGCTGAAGCCAAGCTTCGAGCGTGGTCCTCTGTGGATGGGGAGGACTCCACAGATGAATCCTATGATGAGGACTTTGCTGCAGGAGCTGACAGCCCTCAGCCTACAGGTATGCAAAAAGTCTTAATAATAATTCTCCCTCCCTTTGGGACAATGCAAAGAGAATTGCCTTTGGCATCAGAGGGCCTGGATTCAAATTCTCCTCTACTGCCCGGGCCTCAGTTTACCCAGTTGTAAAATGAAGGCATTAGACCAGATGACCTCTGTGATGACTTCCAGCTCTATAGATCACTTCCTGAGTCACTTCTCTTATAGCCTCTCCGGGCCTCAGTTTCCCTCTCTGTAAAATGAGGGGATTGGCCTCCGAGGTCCCTTTCCCCCAGCTCTGTTGCCCTTCTGATCTTTGCTCTGATCGCTTTGCTAGGGAGGTAAAACCAGCTGGCACTTCTTTCTTCTGCTCCCTGGGATGGAGGGCCATTCCTTGAGGGGGGACTCTGTCAGTCACCCGAAGGATTGTAGGATTCCATTGGAACTTGGGGGGGGGAGGGGGATTGGCAAAGATGCAGATTGAGTTTGAATGTCAGGAAAACCTTGTGAAGAGTTAGAGCTGGGGTCCCGAATCTCTGTCGTTGGAGGTTGAGTGGTGAAGCCAGCTGGAGGGCCTTCTGGGGGGGCCCTCCTTTAAGGGGATGCCCTCCATGGGCACACGTTGGCCTGAGCTGGGTCAGGCACCTTCCACCTGGAGCGTCGGGTGATTCTGTGCAGTTGGATCAGATGTTAGAGGCATTGTAGAGGGAGAGACCCTGCCTCAGAGGAAGGAAGACCCAAGTTCAGATCCTTGACATATGCCAGCCTTGTGTCCCTAGGCAAGCTGCTGAGGTCCGCTCTTTGACACTAAAAATTGCAGAGCAGTGGCTGATTTGATTGGAGGGAGGGCATTTCCTAACTAGGTCCAAACCCCTCCCTCCCACCCAAATGGAGCTGAGAGTGTTGAGCCTTCTTTGCTCCAGGAAGCAAATCACTACATTCCCTGTGCCTCAGTTTCCTTATCTGTAAGTTGAGGTTGGATTTCATGGCCTCCACTGACCTTTCCAGTTCCAAGTCTGAGTCTAAATGATTAGTTCAGGAATTGTGCCCTGCCCCATCCCCTTGACAGGTTCCCCCAGAGCCCAGAAATTATCTGACCATCCCCTTCACTCAGAGGCCTCTCTTCCCTATGTGAAGGGTCTGGCTACATTCATCCCCTCCCCCCTCCTTTCCTCCCCTCGCCTCCGGGGCAGGCAGCCTGCCAGGTGGCTCCAGCTGAAAACTGGGATATGCAGCTCAGGGCTGAGTTGGGGGTGGAGGGGGCCCAAGCAAACAGGAAGAGCGCCCCACTGAGCTTGGCTGCCCGAAGCTCCGCGGCTCCACATTCCTTCCCTTTGCCAGCCTCAGTTCGTAGGCAGCCAGGCCTTGTCAAGGTGGGCCCCAGTTCAGCCGGGGTTTCTCAGCTGGGGCCAGAGACTACTCCCCCAGATCTGCTTGCAGGCTTTGCTGCCCTTTGCTCCTTCATTCACTGGCCCTGCTGGAGCCCCTCCCATAGAAGGGACCCATCTGGGCCATAGCAGCGTCCTGGAGCCAGGGCCTTAGCAGCATCCTGCAGTGGGGGCCTTAGGAGGGTCCAGGAGCCAGGGCCTTAGCAGGATCCTGGAGTGGGGGCTGTCGCTTGGGTCCTGCTCTTGCCTATTCCTTCTGCCACCTTGACTCTGTGAGCCAAGGCCGTGGCGGGGCTGACTTCCTTCTCCTCCGGTCCTCCAGACATAGCTGGGCAGCTGGGGCCGCATCTCCAGGACCTCCTGACTGGGCGGCGCTATTCCCGTCCCTTGCGTCAAGGCTCCTGCGATCCGGAGAGCGATTCCTCGCAGACCGTGTCACCAGAGACCCTGTGCTCCAGCCTCTGCAGCCTGGAGTCTGGGCTGCTGGGCTCCCCGGCCCATCTGGCCACCAAGTTGCTCACCGAAGAGCTTCTCCTCTCCAAACTGCCCCCAAGCAGGGAAAGTGCCTTCCAGAGCCTGGGCCCCCTGGAGCGCCGGGACTCGCTCTATTCTGTGTCCTACACAGAGTCCTGCCTGTCCCCCGCAGAGGATGAGCCCATAGCCTGCAAGGACTGCCAGCCGCTGTGCCCCCCACCCGGGGGCAATTGGGAGTTGCGGCGGAAAGTGTCTGACGTGGCCTCGTCAGGAGTGGTGTCCCTGGAAGAGAACGAGGCCGAGCCTGAGGAGCAGTGAAGGCCGTGGTGGTTGATGGCATGCTTGCCTTGGCCTTGGCCTTGGCCTTGGCTGGGGGGCAGGGCCCTCCATGCCCTGGCCCAGCTCGGGCCCACCTACAGTGGGGGAGGCATGAAGCTTCCGGGTGGAGTGCCCGTGCCCGGATGGCGCCCAGGTGGCTCCTGCTCCTCCATTGTCTGTTTTGCATGAAAGTGTTTGGAGAGGAGGCGGGGGCCAGGGACGCATGCTCTGCCCCAACTCCTGGGGTTTGCCGGGGGCTGCCCGGGACCCCTCGAGGCATTGCTCCAGCCGTGGCAGACAGTAATGTCCATGTTCTTCAACGAGACAAAACAATAAGTTGTTACACATACCTCCTCTTCACCTTCACCCTTCCCCAGAGAGAGGTGACCCCCCCACGGGGGGTGCTTCTCACCACTGGGACTATTCTCTAGGAGAAAGAGGAGGCTCTCTTCTCTCCACTCTCCTTCCCCGGGCCCCACCCCAGCCCCCTGAGTTCATTCTCTCCCTTCTCACCTGTTCCTCCAGCCCCACTCCAAATGCCGTGCTTGAGAGAGTGACCCCCCCCCCACTAGGCTGGCTCCCTCCTTCCCTCCCGGCCTCTGGCAGCTGGAGGGTTGGGTCCATGGACAGAGGGACCCCAGCCCAGCTGGGTTCGTGTTGTGCCATGCTCTGTGCTTGGAGGCTGTGCTTCTCATCTTTGCTAAATCTTTCCCCCAAAGAAATGGGGTTTCTGGTCTATTCTTTCATTCTGGCCCTGCCTTGGAGGGGGAGGCATGGGAAGTGAAGAAAACAAGCCACCAGTTTTTCCTGCCAGCTCTCGTCTCCTTTACTCCTTTCAGTTACAGAGGCAGCTTGGTACACGCGGAAGCATCCAGAACCTGGAGCCAGACAACCTGGGTTCAGCTTTTGCCTTTGATGCTTACTTCCTGTACCACCCAGACCTAGTCATTTCACCTCTGGGCCTCAGTTTCCTCCTGTGTAAAATGAGAGGGTTATACTAGATGGATTTTCTGGTCCCTCCCAGTTCTAAATCTGGATTTCATGATTTCTTTTCTGCCTCTGTTTCCTTTTCCCTGGCACTGCCCCCTGCCTCTACTACCTTCCCTACCTTCATCCAGGTTCATAACCTTGTTAGGCCCTGGCTCATATCCTCCTCATTTCCTCTTTCCCCTGTATTGGGTGCACCCTGGGGATGGGGACTGGGGGAGCAGACCCCTTGTACCTCCTCGCTCTTCCATCTTCCTTCCATCACTGAGCAGTTCCAGCATATGGAACTGGGGGAAAGGTGTGTGTGGTGTGGGGTGTGCAAGACAAAATCCTGGGCCAAGAAACTTTGCTGAGGGTCCTAGGAGGGCAGGGGTTGGAAGGAGCGAAATCTTATCACCAGGGGCCAGAGTTGGGTCCTGAGTGGCTGGAAGCTCAGCCAGTTGGGAAAAGGTGATCATCTTTTGGAGGCACCAGGAAAGGTGGATGTGAGCTTGAGTCCCCAGCTGGAGCCTGTGGCTGGGCCAGGGCATTACTGGTAGGCATCTGAGGACAGCCCTGAGGAGGTCTACTTGAGATGTTGGCAGACCAGGCCCTAGAGGCATGGCACTGAGAGTGTGGCCAGGATAAGGGCAAGGGGACAAACATTCCAGGCTTGAGTGGCTCATTAGGGGTTTATTTTGTTCTATTTAAGACTCTGTTTTATTAAATTAATATAAAAATCTTTGTAAATCTCTATGTACATCTGGTCCCTGGAGATTCCAGGCCATCCCCCATTCCAGTCCTGTTCTACAGGAGAGGAGCAGCAGCTGGGCAGTCCCGGTCCATCCTCTGCCCTGGAAAGTCCAGAAGCTGCCTGCTCACAACCCAGGTCCCAGTTGGAGATATCCTGGGCGCAGCTGGCAGCTCCGGTCTGGAGGAGAGGGGCAGGCACCCAGCTGGGGGACCTCTAGGGCTGGTGCCTGCTTGGTCCCACAGGTCTCCCAGGAGAGAATCTGATTCCAGACAGCAGGAATGAAAGAGAGCAGACCCTCTGAGGCAGGCTGGTATCCTAGGCAATGCAGACCTCCCCTTCATGCTTACTGACACTTGTCATCGCTATCTGAGGGGCTGCCTTCATGGGGCGGGTTATGGCGGGGGCGCCGGCCCCATAGGGAGTGCACTTCCGTGGTTTCGGTGTCACTGCTGCTGGTCGCACTGTCTCGGAAGCTGGCCAGCGGTGGCCTCACTTTCACGCCCTGGGCTGTGACAGATCCCTCGATGGCTTTCCGAAGCTGGAAAGGGGACAGAGGGCTGGTGTGGGAGGGGAAGGAGTGGGGGAAGCAACTACTGCTTCTCAAGGCCCTCCCTTTGACACTCTATCAGGTGAGACTGACTGGGTGCCAGTGGGGTTTGGGGGGGGGTACAGTAAGGGTAACAGGATGAGCAGCCTTTGGCTTCCCTCTAGAAAGGCTGCCCCTCACCTCCTTAAGCGTGACGATGCCAATGAGCCGGCCAATGCTGGTGACGTAAGCGTGGTCCACTCCCAGCAGTGAGAAGATGGTGTGAGTCTACAGGGGGTGAACAGGAGAATCAACCTTGTTAGGGCGATGACCCAAAGGTTCTGCAGAGGGAGTCACCCAGAGTGCGAGAAGGCAGGGTGCTGGGGGAAGGGCTCAGTTGTCCATCCTGGCTTCACAGAGCACCCAAGTTCCCCCAGTTCCCCATCTGGAAGGTCTTTATGGAGAACTCAAAGCCAGGAGCACAAACCTGGAGGAGGAAGGACTGACTCTGGGCCACAACCTCTCAGATTCTTAGTAAAACCAATTCCACTGCACTATAGTCAGAAAATGTGTCCTTCTGTCTCGTCTTTGTCTCATATGCTACCATTTAGCCTTGCTTCCATTGTTCTTCCTCCCTTCTCTTCATTATGAGATTTTCTTCATTGGAGAAATGCTATGGCCTTATTTTCTTATTCTTTAATCTTTTTTTTTTATCATGGCTCCTATCTCATTATCATTCACTCATTCATTCAACAAGCATTTTATTGAACTCAATCTGCTAGGTACTGGGGGGCAGGGAGGGGGGGGCAGTGGTGATATCTGTTTCCCTTTGAACCGCTCTGCTCCTTTTTTTTTAATACATCCTTTGTCAACAAGGGTGTGAAGCCTTGGGTGAATCATTTATGCTTTCTGGGTCTCAGTTTCCTCCACTGTAAAATGATGGAGTTGGACTTTATGGTCTCCGAGTCTCTCATCTACTCCCCTTGTTTTACTGAGGAAGGAAGGTGATGTCACAGTAGAAGCCCGGAGTCAGGAAAGTGCTCCAGGGGTCATATAATCTCATTCCTCGTGGTTCTGCCCTCTGGGCCAAGCAGAAGAAAGATAATTTTCCCCCCATAGGACAGCTCTTCAAATGCTTGATGACATCTCTAAATCTTCTTCAGGCTAAATAAACATTGCCATTTCCTTCAGCTGATCCTTCTATGACTTGAACTTAAGACTCTTCAATATGATGGTTGCTCCTCTGGATACCGTCTAATAGATGCTCTCTAGGATACCAATGGTGCCCTGAACCAAACACAACACTCCAAATGGTGTCTGACTAGGGAAGAGGATTGGTGTTTATATCCTTTCTCTAGTCTTTGATACTACATATTTCTTAATGTTGTCTAAGATTGTATTAGATTTTTCCCCCTCGGCTTCCATATCACATTGTCGATGTGTATTGAACAATTTTTTTTTATCCCCAGAGCTTTCTATGCTATCCAGCATATCTCATATCTTTTATTTGTGAAATGTTTTTTTTTTTTTTCCCAACAAGACTTTTCACTTATACCTATTCAGTTTCAGGTTAACAAAGCAGACCTGGAATTCTATCCTGACAAGATCTTTTTGGATCCTGACACAGTTGTTCGACACGATAGCATCTTTCCTAGCTTTGGGCCATCTACAGATTAGATCAGCACAATTTCAATGTCTTTGTCCAAGACACTGAGAAAACTTGAGTGGCACAGGGTCAAAGCAGAGATGTCTGGGACACTCCCCTAGGGCTTCCTCCCAAAGTGACAGAGAGCCATCAGTGACTCCCTTTGGCTCTGGCCACTCAACTCATTCTCAGTCTGTCTAATTGAACTATTGGCTCACTTGCAACTTTCCATCTTTTCCTCAAGGATTAGCATAAGATACTTTGTCAACTACTCTGCTAAAAATCAGATGAACTTTATCTGCAGCATTTCTCTGACCGACCAGTCTAACAACTCTGTCAAAAGAGGGAATGAGTTCATTCTGGCATGACCCAATCTTAATGAAGCCAGGCTGACGTTGTGATCACTGCTTCCTATTCTAGATCTTCCTAGACCATCCTTTTGATATTACATCCAAGATTTTTTTCTTCTAAGAATCAAGTTAAGCTTAGGGGCTGGTAGTGTACAGATGCTTTTCTCTTCCCTTTTTCGAAAATTCATCTTGAGTCAGAAAACATGGGTTCAAGCCCCTTCTCTGCTGCTACCTCCTAGCTAAGCAACTTTAGGAAAGGTGCTTAGCCACTGCGCGCCTCATTTTCCTCATCTGTTCAGTGGAGAAAATAATACCTGCACTGTCTGTTTCGTTAGATTGTTGTGAGGAAAGCATTTTGTCAACCTTAAAGCACCCTAGAAATCTGAGCTGTTGGCATCGCCAATGCTGCCCTGAGCTTGTGATCCACTGTGACCCGTAGATCATTTCCCCTTGTTCTTGGGCCTCAGCATCCTTGATTTACATTTGTTTCTCCTCACACAATATCCTGGAAAGAAGACTGACCCAAGAGTCGGGAATCCTGGGTTTCAGGCCTGGCTCTGCCGCTTATCAGCAGTGTTAGGCAGGTCTCTTTTGTCTTTCTGGGGCTCAGTTCCCTCAACTATAAAACCAGGGGGTTAGACTAGAGGCTGTGACCTTCTAACTCTTTCTTCCCTTATTTCCCAGCTAGGAGTGATCTTGTCCTCGTGAAACTCCTCCCAGCAGCTTGCCTGGGCCATCCTCTATTGTCCTGTCTGCGTGTGCATCTGGACCGCTCCTTTTAGACTGTAAGCTCAAAGGGGGCAGGTATGGTGTCACTTCTAGACCCTAGTTGCCCCCACAGTGCCCTGCAGGCAGACAATTAAGAAATGCTTCTTGAATTAAATGGAGCCAGAGGTTAATTTGGAAGGTGCTTCCCTGCCTCGGGCAGCCACTTGGCTTGGGAACAGTTTGTAGACATTGGAGGCTCCCAAAAGGACAGTGGGACAGGATGCAGGAAATACGGGCTGTGGTCCTGACTGTGGCACTGATAAAGAACACCAGTCAGTCAGCCAATCAACATTTATTAAATGCCTACTGTGTGCCAGGCACTGTACTAACCACCAATAGTGATATGAAGAGCGGATATCTAGGGCTTGAAAATTTGGACATCTCCCTGGAGGAGGTAGCATGGGAGAACCTGGGTTCAAATTCTGCCTCTGCTGAGGACTCCCTGGGTGACCTTGGCCATGTCATTTAGCTAGTCTGAAAGTGAAGGGCACTGGATTAGATGGCCTTGGAGGCCCCTTCCGCCTATGGATCTGTGATCCTTTGATGCTTTGTCACTTATCCCCTCTGACCTTCAGTCTCCTCTTCTGTTCACTGAAGGGAGTGCACTAGGGGTCCATTCTGCCTTAGAGTTACCCCGTCTCAGCATCGGTTTTCTCATCCCTAAAATGGGAATAAGAGCAGCACCAACCTTCCAGGGTTATTGTGAAGATTAAATGAGATCATATTTGTAACAGGTACCTGGCACACAGTAGGCACTTAGTAAATGCTTGTTTCCTTCTTTTACCTTTCTGATCCTTAATTCCTCATCTGCAAATTAAGAAGGTTGGGCTCCATGTCCTCCAAGGCCCCTTCCAGCTCTGGACCCATGACCCCATGAACCTAAAACCCCCCCATGTGGTCGCTACTACGGGTGACATCACCCCCATTTTACAGAGAGGAAAACTGAGTCTCAGGGGAAGAGATTTGACACGGCTAGTGAATGTCAGACCGCGCTGTCTGGCACTCTGGCCAGGATGACGTGTGCCCTCCTTTTTGCAGGTTTCCATCCCTAGCCCTGAAAGTGTTTGGAGGCAGTGTGGTATAGGGAAAAGGGCATTGGCTCTGGATCTGGGTTCAAATCCTCAGACATTATTCGAGCGATCTTTGGATGAGTCACTTAATTTCCTTGGGGGGGGTGCCTCAGTTTACTCACCAGTAAAATGAGGGAGTGTACATGGGCTTGGGTTCCTTCCAATTCTAGATCTATGATCCTAGAGCCTCTCTGAGCCTCAGTTTACCCCCCTGTAAAATGAGGCAGTTGGACTGCATTGCTTGTGAGTTGCTCCACATGTGGAGTCCTACAGGAGCGAGGCTGGTGATGGGGTGAGCAAGGGAGCTTGGCCCCCAGAAGTGCCCATCTTGGCCTGTGTTTGTCCCCTTCCTCTTTCCCCAGATGTGTGTGGACGGCTCTTTCATCCCCTCCCACCTAAGGAGGGGGCAGCCTGCAGCAAGGCAGCAGGTCTGGGCACGGTGCCCGCTCTGACCTCCACCTGCCAGGGGACTTTGAGCCGCCACAATCCAGTCTGAGCCACAATTTTCTCACCTGTAAAACAGGGAAGCTGATGATAATTACATGGCCCGTCTCCTCCGGGCAGGGCGAAGGTTTTGTTGTTGAGTCGGTTCAGTCACGTATGACTCTCCATGACCCCATTTGAGGTTTTCTTGGCACAGATCCTGGAGTGATTTGCCATTTCCTTCTCCAGTTCATTTGATAGATGAGGAAACTGAGGCAAGGAGGGTAAAGTGACTTGCCCAGGGTCACCCAGCTAGTGTCTGAGGCTGGATTTGAACTCAGGTCTTCCTGATTCTAGGCCCAGCCTTCTGTGCGTTATGGTGCCACCCACCTGTCCATGAAGAGTGTTCTTTGTAAACTGAAAGGTGGTCCCAAAAATGTGGCTGGTGATTGTAACTCCTTCCTCGCTGCCTGGGTTAGCCGGCTGTCAGCAGGGTCCAGGCTTCAGGCATCTGGGAATCCTATGGGCTTGTCCCAGAGTCTCCCAAACCCACTTCTCATGAGACTGTTTGTTCCCTAATTTAGTATCCACGGGCTCAGAGACTGAGCCCTGGAAGGAGCCTTAGTTAGGTCTTATCCAAACCACCCATTTTACAGGGAGAGAAACTGAGGTTTGGAGAGAGGACTTCGTTTGCCTGCGTTCAGCCAGTAACTAGTGGTGGTGGGATTTGAGTGGAAGACCTCTGCCTCCCCAGCCCATTCTGTTCTGGCTCTTGTTTCTTCCTGGGCTTATGAGCCCCAAGGAGCCTGCCTAGTAATTGTTGGCACTTTCTTGGATGCCTCCGTCCTTTCTGTCAAGCCTGAATATAGCTGGCGTTGGGGCCAGTCCTCTTGGCAGCAGCTTCCGGCTCTCCTCCTCCTTCTCCTCCTCCTCTAGTTTTTGCCCGTTTGGCCCCCAAATGTTGCCAGTGGCATGGCTGAGGGCAGTCCTTGTCCTTCTTGAAGAAGGAGCAGCCAGGAGGACCCTGCTCGATGCCTGGCCACTCCAGAAGAGGTTTGTCCAGCCCCTCCCCCAGGACTGTGCTAGAGGAGGGGGCACCCTTGGGCCACACGCTCAGCCTCTCTGCCGTCTGATCGGCTCTCGAGGTCCCTGGGACCCATTTCCTTTGCTAACTTTTCTGAGCGGTCTCCCTGCGCCCCCAGGCCAGGACCCTCCCACGGCTGTTCAGAGCTGCACATTTTCTCCCTGCACTTGTAGCAGCCTCCTGGCTTTCTGGCAGCACCTTCTCTCCCTCCCTCCCTCCTGCCTCTGACTCTGGACCCAACTTCCTGGCCTTCCCCCAGCTGCTTTCTCCACCACCCCCACCCCCCCCCCCCCCCCCCCGCCCCAGCCTTTGTGGTTACCTCAGTGCCAAGCCCTGTGGGCTGAATGCATCCAGCACAAAAGCCTCGGTCAGCTTCCTAGCTCAGGAGGGTGCCCCCCCCACCCCCCGGGGGGGAGCCTGCAGTGTCCTTCCAGCTCTAAATAGTCTGATCTATCCACAAGCCTCTGGGGACTGAGTCTGGGGCCATGTAATAGGAGATAGAGTTCTGGAGTTGGAAGTCAGAGACCTGGGTTCAAATCCTGACCTTGGCCAAATCATCGCTCCTCCTCTGGACCTTGGTTTCCTCCTCTCTAAGAAGAGGTTGGACGTCCGCGCCATCTTGAAGCCTACCTTGTGCAAAGACGTCCTCTCAACAAGCTGGAAAGGGGCAGGGTCAATCTTGCAGTCACTAAAATTCACGGGCTCGTCTAGCTGCTGCTCCTCCCATTCCAGAATCTGGGGGAAGGGAGAGCAAGAGGTGAGGGGGCCTGCCCTATTTTCCAACCAATGCCGCTCTAGGCAGGGTCCAGCCTGCCGGGGGTGGGAAAGACCCCCTGGAGAATCCCCTGGGACCTCACCTCTGCTGCGGTCATCTCCAGGTCCAGGTCCGAGTCACTCTGGAAGAAGAGAAAAGATGGGGGGTAGATGGGTGGCTGTGCGGTGGAGAAGAGGCAGCCCACCAGATCCCCTGCCCTCCCTGAGCCTAGGGCCCTGGGTCTAGGGATGGGGGAGAGAGGGGCTGGAAGAAGAGGAAGAGGAGAGGAGGAAGAGGGGAAGGAGGAGGAGGCGGCAGGCACTTACCGCCACGGAGATGCGGACCCTCTTCAGCTTGCGTTTTTCGCATGGTTCCGACTTTTCCAACTTGGTTAGAGCCAAACCAGAGAGAAGAGTGTTATGGGGTGGGGGGAGAAGAGGGGAGCACTGAGCCCCGGCAGCAGGGTGGGGAGCAGAGCTCAGGGGGAGAAAGCATAGAGGTTAGACGAAGATGGAAGGGCTGGGGAGGGGAGGCCAGGCCACACAAAGCTGAGCAGGAGGACCAGGTGGAAGCGGTGGGGCAGGGGTCTGGGGTACCTCCGAGCTCCCCTCTGCTGGGGGGCTGGCGCAGAAGAGACTCCTGAGGGCGATACCAGCTGACTCATGGACCCCTGCAGGCCAAACATGCCCCTGGTGAATCAGCGAGACCTGAAGCCCAGTGTGGGGGGTACCGAAGGCAGCTCTGGGCCCCCCAATACCAGCCTTCCTCTCTCTCACAGGGTCTCCTTTTCCATTTGGAACTTGGGACCAGCCCAGTGTGGCTACTAGTATGCAGGAGTGGTCAGGATTTGGACAAAAGCCTCTGCAAAGGTGCTTTTGGTGTCAGAGAGGATGGGATTTGGTGCTGGTAGGGCACTCACCAGAAGGGCTTTCCGCCCCAGGGCTCGTGGCATTGCTGGACCCTCGTTTGAGGGCAGGCTTCAGTGGCTTTCGTGGTGGCCCCCGGGGAGGAGGGAGACCTGATTCCTCCGAGCTCACCTGCAGAAGATGGTAAGAGCCTATACCTGTGGCAGGAAGGGACCTCAAAGGCCATCAAACCCAACCCCCACATTTTACAGATGGGGAAACTGAGTCTCAGCTAGACTAAGTGATTTAGGAGCATAGAGCTGGAAAGGATGTCAGAGGCCATCGAACCCAACCCTCACATTTTACAAATAAAGGGCATCTCAAAATTGGAAGGGTCCTTCCTCTGAGGCCACCTAGTCCATCCTGGCCCTGACCAAGACTCTCTGAATGACAAGTGGTCATTCAGCCTCCCTGCCTCCAGTGACAGAGGACTTACTCCCAAGGCAGCCCTTGACTTTCTATTTTCGGACAGTTCTCTTTATGGGGTCCTTTACAAATTGTGGACCAGCAGACCTCAGAAGCCAACTTGTCCCACCCGCTCAGTTTACTGATGAGGAAGCCAAGGCTGTTGTTTTTTGTTGTTCAGTTGTGCTCCACTCTTTGTGACTCCATTTGGGGTTTTCCTGGCAGAGATACTAGAGTGCTTCACCATTTCCTTCTCCAGCTCATTTTACAGATGAGGAAACTGAGGCAAACACGGTTGAGCGACGTGCCCAGGGTCACCCAGCTAGTAAGTGTCTGAGACCGAATGTGAACTCAGGAAGATGAGCCTTCTTGGTTCTAAGTTCAGCACCCCATTTGCTTTGCTGCCTACCTGTCCCTAAAGAAGGCTTAGAGAGGTCCTGAATGTCTTGCCCCAAGTGGGAACGACAAAGGTAGGAATCAGGCCCCTGACCCTGTATTCATCTCTCTTCTCACCGTATTGTCTATTCTGCGTGTCTACCACTTCCACCTCCTGTTCCCCCTGCCCACCCCATGTCAGCAGTGGCCAAGTGCCCATCAAGAAGCTGCAGGAGTCTGCCTTGGGCTCTTCCCTCTCCCTGCTAGGCCTCACTCACCTGAAAGCGGACACCTGTCTCTGGGCCGTGGGAGTCCTCCTGTTCTGGAGGTGGAGAGGCCTGGGCAGCCCTCTGGTCCCGCTGGTACTGCCTGCGCCGAGCAGGGCTGAGCTGGGCACTGAGGAGTGCCACCACTTGGGAGCGCTCCATGGAGCCCAACAGGATCATTGACTCTGGGGAGAGAAGGACCCAGGATCATGGCAGGGCCTCACCCACAGAGAAAGGGGGCTATGGGCCAGTGTAAGCATTCAAGAACTTATGTCCCTACAGGTCATTTCTGTATATACGGGATGGGACTAGGGCACCAAGAGGTTAAATGACTTGCCCAAGAAGATAGATCATAGCCAGAAGGGGGCTTAGTAGTCATCTCATGCAAGGCTTTCATTTTATAGAAGAAACAACTAAGGTAGAGAAGCTCATACATAGGTCTAGGGGGACCCCCGCAGGCCACTTGATCCAACCCCTTGATTGTAAAAATGAGGAAGCCTGGGCCCAAAGAGGAGATGGCCATGCAGGCATCACTTGGCAAGCCAGCATTCAAGCTGAGGGCAGGACAGGTTGTGACTTGGCCAAGGTTACAGAATCCAAGCCACTTGACTCCAGATCCAGAAGGAGGAATGTTGGAAGTTTACATGGCTCTTCAGAGTCTAGCCCAAACCAGATCAAAATGTGACTGGGAAATAGTTAACAAAATAAATAAAAATACAGTCCCACAGAGATAACATTAATTTGTGGTTTTGTGGACGGGCAGGAATCTGTTTCATTTTGAGCTACTGACGCAGCCCACCTAGCTAAGCTTTTTGGCGTCATGGACCCCTTGGGCAGGCAGACTGCTCAAGTCTATCAGGTTTTCCTCAAAACAGTGCTTTTAAATGCTTAAAATAAAATCCGTAGGATTAAAAAGGAAACCAGGCATGTTGAAATACAATTGTCAAGATAGTTTAAAAAAAAAAAAAAGACAAGTTCAAGTTCATGGACCCCAGGTTAAGAACTCCTGACTTAGCCCAACTGCTTTGTCTTTTGCAGATTAGGACACCAAGGCCTAAAGTCATGAAGTGACTTGGAAATGTTGGGTTTTGAGCCTGGGTCCTTTGACTCCCAATTCTGTCTTCTTTACACAATGGCCTATGGAACCAACTAGGCTCATGGTAGAGACTGAAATGTGTGCCCACTGTAACTGGAGGTGGGAGGGGAATCATTCTAACTTCATACTCGCCTCACCCCCAGGCACCAACAGAGCATGTCTCAAAGGTGGGGTTCTCTGAAAAAAGGGCAGTGACTGGGCCAAGGTCTCATAGGTACCAAGTGGCAGAACTAGGATTTGAACTCAGGTCCCTTAGAGCCTTAGAGGCCATCTGGTCCAACCCTATCATGGAGTGCAGAGAAATGGAGTGAGTTGTACTAGGTTACACGGATTCTGAGCCAGATCTTCCAGACCAGCCCCTCAGTCTATCACCATCTCCGAAAGAGAAGGCCACGAGTGTAATAACAGTCAGAGGCAGGCTTTGAACCCAGGTCCTCTGGTTTTGTATTGAGGACTCTACAACTGGTGGCCTGTTGCGGCCAGTGAAGTAACACAACTGAAAATGCCACAAGTTATACACAACGTTCTAGAAGTACCTGGCGTCTTTTATTTCTCTTCTGATCTACCCCATGACCAGGGCCGTGTTGCCCCAGCTGCCCCACCCAGTCTCCTTTTTACCTGCGGACTCCACTAGTGCCAGGGTCCGGCCCTTGGTACGGTGTAATGCCATGCGAAGGTCCCGGAAGGTGCTGCTCAGGGCGACGTGGGGTACGTCCCGTACCATGATGTCCTCGACCCGCACCCGGTACTGCCTGGAAGACAGGGGGACTGAGGTGGAGGCAGGGAAGCCACAAGAATGCTCGGTGCCCAGTGGGGATCACAGCTCTAGAGCTGGGGGTGGGGGAGAGGACACCTCTCAGATAATTCTTCCACCGCTACCCCATTTCACAGATGAGGAAACTGAGGCCTGGAGAGGAGAAGGGGCTTGTCCAAAGCTATAGAGGTACCGGGGCACTTGAACCCTGGCTCTCTCCCTCCTGAACTGGATCTCTTCCCAGATCCTGCTTCCTCAACAAGGTCAATCAAGAACCTGCTAGAAACACCTGGGACCTTGATGGCCTGGGGTGGGTGGGAGCTTTGCCCAGGAGAATGTAGGTTCCTTGAGGACGAGCACAGTTGGGATTTTCTTTGCATCTCCAGAATCTAGCACATCCTCGCCCATTTTTCACCAGACTCGTGAAGTCTGAGGCGCAGAAACGCCTTCTGCCAATGAGAGTTCGGAGAGCTGAAGTCATAAGTTCCCAGTTCCAGAGCTGGAGGGGACCCTCTGACTGTATCTTACAGAAAGGGAAACCGAGGCCCAGGGACATGCCCAAGGTCACCCAGCCCATTTGTGTGAAAGGTCAGGCTTGAACTGGCGTCTTCGTGACTATTCACTGTGCCATGTTGCCTTCGTATCCGTGACAAATGCTTGTCGAATGGGTTGGAGAGGGGTCACCTAGGCTCACAAAGATGGCCAATGGAAAGTATCTAAATTGTTTGGGGAGGGGTGTCGCTGGGAGAGCAACAGGCTCCCTGAGGTCCTCTGAGAGCCAGGGCCATTCAGAGAATGATCCCTGAAGTTAGGAGGGACCGGGGGGAGCTTATTCTCCAGCCTCGATCTCATAGGAGGATAGGCCTGGGGCAGGATACAAGAACAGACTTGTTCATGAGGCAGGTTCAAAGTCACTGAGAGGTGGGAGGGAGGGAGGGAGGGAGGGAGAGCAGTCATTGGGACTGACTTCCAGGATTCTGGGGTCTGAGACCTGACTGTGTCCTTTCATCCTGCCCATCCCCATCATTTCCCTGCCCCTTCTCAGCCCCACCCCCACCCCTTCCATCCCCATGCCACCCGACACCCTGCTCCATACTGGTGCCTGCCCCAGCCCAGCTCAGGCAGATAGGGCAGCTTCTTGATACGGATAATGCTGTCGTAGAGGGAGGGCTGCAGGCTCTGGGCCACGGCGTTGGCCAGGATCACGGCGATCATGACAGGCAGGATGTGCGCGATCTGGCCTGTCAGCTCAAATACGATCACTGCTGTGGAGACGGTGTGGGTCACTGCCCCCGACAATGCTGCCGCACCTGGGGAAGAGCGCCCGTGTTTCCTGGGGGCAGAGCCCTGAGTAGTCAGATCCCCACCCCCTGGGGATGGGCCAG
Organism: Trichosurus vulpecula; assembly: GCF_011100635.1. Classification (NCBI taxonomy): domain Eukaryota; kingdom Metazoa; phylum Chordata; class Mammalia; order Diprotodontia; family Phalangeridae; genus Trichosurus; species Trichosurus vulpecula. Next base: position 15,028,972 of record NC_050579.1, read on the forward strand.
ACAGGTACCCACTGCAGTAGTGACCTTTCACAAGAGAAAGTAAGGTCCTTGAAGGCAAGGATTCCTTCCTCCCTCCCTTCCTTCCTTCCTTCTTTCCTTCCTTCCCTCCCTCCTTTCTTCCTTCCTCCCTTCCTTCCTTCCTTCTTTCCTTCCTTCCTTCCTCCCTCCCTCTCTTTCTTTCTTTCTTTTTCTTTCTTTCCTCTCTTTCTCTTCCTCCCTCTCCCTTCCCTCTTTCCTATCTTCCTCTTTTTTCCTCCCTTACTTTCATTTTTCTTCCTTCTTTTCTTCCTCTTCATCCTTTCCTCTCTCATTCCTTTCCTCTTTCTTTTTTCCTTCCTTCCTACCTTCCTTCTTTTCTTTTTCTTCCTTCCTCTCTTTATTTCTTTTTTCCTTCCTTCCCTCCTTCCTTTCTTCCTTTTTACATTCCTCTCTCTTCCATTTTCCTCCTTCCTTCCTCCCTCTCTTTCCTTCTTTCTTTCCTTTCTTTCTCTTCCTCTCTCACCCTTCCTTCTTTCCTATCTTCCTCTTTTTTTCCTCCCTCACTTTCATTTTTCTTCCCTCCCTCACTGCCTTCCTTCCTTTCTTCCTTCCTTCCTTCCCTCCTTCCTTTCTTCCTTCCTCCCTCCCTCACTCCCTTCCCCTTCCTTCCTTCCTTCCTTTCTTCCTTCCTTCCTTCCTTCCTTCCTTCCTTCCTTCCTTCCTTCCTTCCTTCCTTTGTCTTTGTACCTACAGTACCTCTCACAGTGTAGGTGCTAATAGAGACGTGTTGATTGACCACTTGATTGAAAGCCCAAGAATTGAGTACTCTAGGCAGAAGAGGGCCTGGCACATTTGGGGCATTCCCATTCAGCCCTGGGCACCTGGAGAGGTAGGAAGGCTTTTTTCTGCCAGCAGGTGGCAGCAGAGGCCAAGAACCCTGTGGCTGCTTTGGAGTTGGTTGGGGTGGGAGTTTCCCCAGGAGAGAAGCATTCCCAAGGAGCCTGGGTTCTGGTGGCTGGCTCTCACCGACCACAGCGTAGCCCCCGGGCACTATCCGATAGGTGCTGCTGTCTGTGTGAATCCCATCAGGGAACCAAGCGGCCATGCTCTCCCCGACCAGACGCCCAAATGCTGCTCCTAGAAGAGAGGGTTTAGCATGAAAGCTCAGGGATGGGAGATGGGCAAACAGAGGGTGACCCCAAAGGCAGCCCTGGGGCAGTCCTGGCCAGAGCCCAGGCAGCCCTCGGCTCATGGCACCAGCTCTCAGGATTTCATGGCCTCAGGGCTAAGAGCTGGAAGAGACTAGCCCCAGCTTTTTAAAAGGACACTGAGGCCCAAAGAGGGATCATTGTTGGAAAGGTCCCCAGAGTCTGTCTAGTCCCACCCCTTCATTTTACAGATAAGGAATCAGAGGCCCAGAGAGAGGAAGAGGCTCATTCAAAGTCACACCAGGAGTAAGTGACAAAGCCCAGATCTGGAACCAAATGTTGTTTTTCCAAAGCCAACCCTCCTGTCGCTGCCTCTCTCCAACAGTGAGGGAGACAGAGCAGTCGAAGCTTGGAAGGAAGGCAGAGGCTGGGGAAGAGGAGACCCAGGGGATGAGCTGGGGGCTTGGAGAGGTCAGCACCAGCTGACAGAACTCACCGATCACAAAGACGGGCATGAAGGCTCCACAGGGCACAGGGATAGTGGTGGCCAGAGCTGACATCCAGAACTGCAGAGTAGGAGGACAAAGGGGCATGTCTATGTCACCCCCGCTTGGGTCTCTAGCAAGAGCCTCCCAGCCTGTCCCAGCCTCCAGTGTCTCCTGACTCCAACCTCCTCTCAGCTACCAAACCCTGAGTAGCATCATCATCACCATCACCACCATCACCATCATCATCATTGCCAGCACTTATATAATGCTTTAAGATTTACAAAGTGCTTTATATTAACTCATTTGACCCTCACAACAACCCTCCAAGTGATATTATTATCTCTGTATTACTAATGAGGAAACTGAGGAACAGAGAGATTAAGTGACTGGCCCAGGGTCACACAGTTGCTAAATATCTAAGGCAGGATTTGAACTCCTGACTCCAAGTCCTTTGCCTGAGCAGCTGCACCACCTAGATACCTCTATTAATACCAGGATCAAACATAAAAGTCTCTAGTTGGCATTTAAAGCCCTTCCTGCCTTTCTGGTCTTCTTAAATTCAGTTCCTTTTCATACATTCTAGGATCCAGAGTGGCCTCCTAGATGCTTCTAGCATATGACATTCGGTCCCTGATCTTCAGCCTTTGCCCTGGCTGTCTCCCACACTAGGAATGGCCTCCCTCTTCACTTCCATGGTATCCCCTTCCCATAGAAGGCTGTTTTCTGTTTTTCTCAAATGCTAGGGTATCTTCTTTCACACTGTTTTCCATCTACTCTGTATATATCCTGATAAGGTTTGCCAAGGAAACATTTTGTGTGTGTATCTTCCAGTGATTTATAAGAGTTGTCTCCTCTATTAAGAGATAAGCTTCTTGGGGGGCAGGTTGGTTTTTTGGCCTTCTTTGTACCCCCAGCACTTTGTACAGTGTCTGGCACAGAGTAGGCACTTACTAAATGCTGGCTGGCTGCGTCACCTCCCAGGTGTCCTGGTACTGGCAGGTGGCTGGGGGCAGAATGCAGCCTTTGCCCTAGGCGGTCACCTGTGAAGACACCTGCTGGCTAGGTGACCCTGAGCAGATCAATTAACCTTTCTCAGCCTCTGTTTCAGAGTCTTAGTGCCTTCTTCATAGGGTTGTGTGAGAAACACATGAGGAAACATAGGAAATGCTTTTAAACCTCTAAAGTGATATATAGATGTTAGCTAAGTGTCATCATTATTAACTATTCTTGTCAAGAGGCCTAAGCCAGAGGCCTAGTTTTACCTACATTCTGTTTTGCCACCCCAAAAGGGCTGGGGGAGCCAGGGAGGAGGAGGATCTAAAATTCAGAGGTGGGGAACCTACAGCTTCGAGGTCTGGATTGTAGCCCTAGCTCCCATTTCTGGAGTATTTTAAGGCCTCACGATCAAATCTAGGAGGAGGTGGCACAAGTGTAATCCTCACTGTACACATGAAGAAACTGAAGCTTGAGAGATTATGTGACTTGCCCAATATCCCAGAATCTGAGATATGGGAGTGACCTCAGCTTCCGTCCAGTCCAAGCTGCTAGGATAGCAACAACACCCCCTGAACCAGAGTCCTCACTGCGGGGGGATGGGTCCTCCACACTCTACATGAAAACCGCCAGTTGGAGGAGTCCACCATCTCCCAAAAGAGGGGTGACTGTCTCAAGTTCCCTTGGATTGGGCCTGAATTTGTCTCCTTGTAACTTCTATCCCTGGCTCCTGGTTCTGCCTTCTGAAGCCAAGCAGGTAAGTGCCAAGAACTGAGAACCAAGACTCGGGCTGCTTGCTACCCACTTAGCCACACTGTCCCAGGAGGAGAAAGGCCTTGCACCTTCATGAGGATGAAGATGACGAGGGTGAGGAAGACGTTGGCACGTGGAGGGCTCCAGGCCTGGGAAGTGCTAGGCATCTCCAGGTCCTCTACGATGCCCTGGCGCACCCAGGTCCGGTTGTCGAATAAAGTGACCAAAGTCTCCTTCTGTGAGAGCTGAAGGTGGAGAGGGTTATTTGGGCTGGAGAGACAAGCAGGAGGAGACCCTGGGGCCCAGGAGACACCTTAGGAAGGTGACACCAGCTGAGTCTGCTAGGACTGTTTGGAGCCCTTATCTGAAGTGGGGGGGGGGGTTGCTGCTTTGGTCTCTCAGGAGGGTTGAATTTCCATTTTCTCATGAGGTGGGATACTCTGGGTGTGTTATTTAGGGTTACACTGTTACTATGTACACTGTGAGCTGTGGTTTACATGTAGATTATTAGGTTTTCTGCACCACTTTTTTCTTCTCTTTTTTCCTTGTTACAAGGGATGGCTCCTGGGGGTGGGGGTGGGGCAGACAGAGAGGGGGATACTGGAAAATGAAGGGAATGTGAAAATAAAGGGGTCAAGACAGCACAGGGCACGCCAGAGCCATGAGAAGTTACCTGTCCAGCCATGAACTGGCCAAAGCCGGGTGGGAAAGTCAGGGTGGAGATGAGCAGGGTCACCAGGGCTGGGAAGAGCAGGCGTCTAAAAAAGAAGTGAAGGCTGAGGGGATGGGAAGGCCAGGTTATCTTGCATGGCTGAAGTTGCCTTTGGGGCTGCTGATAGGAGAGGCCTGGAGATAGCAACCAGCCAGTCCAGATGCCGAAGGATCCTAAATTTGGAGCGGGAAGGGGCCATTGAGGTCACTTTATAGATGAGTGACCTGAGGTCTAGGGAGGCCAAGGCTGAGATGGACCTTCAAGGCTTCCTATCCTGAACATGTCATTTTGTAGATGGGGAGACTGAGGCCCCAGATCAGGGAGCAACACAATGGTGGTGGAGCTTGGCCTTTATGAGCCTGGCTTTCATAAATGTATGCAGTCCTTCCTCCAACCCTCTGGATTGACACTGCGGGCTGAGCCTCCTCCCACACCTTCCTGAAGGGCCCATTGTGGGAGATTGCTGAGAAGGAGGTGCTTTCATCTCTCTGTGGTTCTTCGGTGAAGGTCAGGACCAGAGGGAAGCCATCCTTGTTTATCTAGATGCTATGTTTAATTGAGAACTGCCCTCCCCATCTCCCAGTGCTGCCTGATGTCTGCCTAGAATGTTCAGAGGAACCACCTCCTTTGGCCATCGTCCCCGTCTCTCTCTCTTGTCCTCTCCCCGTCCTCTTCAGTCCCCATCCTCAAAGCCAGAACATCAAGCTGGAAGGGGCCCAAAAGCTCATTGGATCATCAGTATTAGGATCTGGGAGGTATCCCAGAGACCTGCTGAGTCTCTGCCTCTTGGGGTCTCAGTTTGCTAGTCTGTATAATGGAAGGATGGTCATGAGCCTCAAAGAACAGTGTATGCAAAGCACTTCAATAGCCTTAAAGTTGAGGTTAGAATCTGCTCCGACTCTGCTGTCTTAGAGATGAAAAGAAAGCCCTGCAGAGAAAAGGAACCTGCTCAGGGTTCCTCAGGTAGATGGCAAAATTGGGATTTGAACCCAAGACCCTGCTACATCACCAACCTCACCATCCCCATCACCTTGCAGGGTGAAGGGACTGGGGTCCAGAGAGGTTGGATGATGAGGATCCCGGGTGCCATGCTGCTTCCTCTCACTCCTACATGATGGGGGCTCTCTTAGCCTGGACAAGCTATGGAAGAGGCCTCTGCCCTCCTGCTGCTCCTTCGATGCCCTTTGGCCCTCCGGGGAAGGGGGTGTTGGTGGACACAATGGAAAGAATCAGAGGACCCCAGTGTCCTCATCTCCATCTCTGACACTCCCTCTGGGATCTCAGGCAAACCATCTCACTACCTTGGGCCTCAGGTTGGAGTAGGTGACTTCTGAGGTCCCTTCTAGCCCTAGTTTTAGGATTTGATGGTCTTTCACCAATCACTTCATTGCCCTGAGCTTCAGTTTCCCCATCTGTAATGAAGTCTAAATGACCTTCCAGCCCTGGCTCTATGATCCTCCTTTCTCTGCCTTGCTGGTCCTATCTGCCCCTCTCAGCCCCTGCCCGACCTCTGCAAGGTGGGGCTGGACACTACTCACTTCTTCATGAGGAAGCGGTTGATGGTTTTTTGCTTTCGCATCACCTGGACGATCTTGCGGTTCAAGTAGACAAACAAGGCCCCCCCAAAGCCACTTGCAATTCTAGGAATGGAGGAGGCATGAGGGTAAGTCAGAGGAAAGGCCCTTTCCCTGGCCCTCGGCTGCCCAGGCTCCCAGCCCTCCACCACCTTTCTCCTCAGCTGCCTGCACCTTCACCCCAGCCCTTCTCGCCAAACCTCTAGGTCTCACCCGATGACAGCAAAGGCTGGAAGCTCCTGTAGGTCAAAAGGGAAGTCAAGGCGAAATCGAGTTTTGAAGAGGGCGGTGATGGTCTCTGGGAGGAAGGAGAGAGAGCAGAGCGAGGCAATCTTGGTCCAAAGGGCTCCCCCCAACTGCCTCCTCTGAACTCCCCTCACTCAATTGACAGGAGCCCAGAGCTCTGGGTGCCATTCAGCACAATCTCCTCCTTTCTGTGAAGCCTGGAAAGGCTGGGTCACTCACAGTCACAAAGGCAGTAAGGATCAAAAGCAAGATGTGAACCCAGGTCCTCCCCATCTCCAGTTCCACCAGCCCTCTTTTTACTGTGCCAGGATAAGACAATTCAGTTATACTGGGCCAGCATTGGTTAAGCACCTACTGTGTGCCAAGACAAAAGCAAAACTGTCTCTACCCCCAAAGATCTTACATTAGCTACAAGATAGAGAAAGACCAGGTGGCGCCATGCTTTTCTTGGAGTCCAGAAGACCTGAGTTTGAATCCTGATCCAAACACTTACTGTGAAACTCTGGGCAAGTCACTTAAACTCTCTTAGGCTCAGTTTTCTCATCTATAAAATAGTGCCCCTTCCTGGGATCAAAAGACAATGTTTGTAAAGCTCTTTGCAAAGCTGAGCACTAGCTCTTATCATTGCACAGATCCCAAGTGGATACAATGATGTCACTCCATTTCCCAGCCCCTGCGTTTCTGGTCTCCTAACTCATCCCTCACCCACCTTCATCCCGATTCCAGACCGCCAGAACCCGGAAGATGAATGCACTGAAGGTGGCGGCAAAGAAGCCCCGCCAGTAGTTACGGACAGCAAAGAAGGTGGAGGTGACCTCAATACTGAACAGGACTCCTGAAGGAAGGAAGAGAAGGGAGGGAGATGGGCCTGAGGTGGTCATGGATCTGGAAGAGACCCTCTAGACCATCAGCCTTGATAGAGGACGGGTTCACTGATTTGGCTGGGGTGAGTAAATGTTTGGGGCAGGATTCAAATCTGGGCCTTCCTAACCTCCAAGTCAAGGCCTGTATGTATGGCACACATACAGGGTACAGAAGGTTGCCAGGGCAAGGGAACAGACAGGAAGGAGGGGTGAACAAGGACAATTCCCTGCCTCACAGGAGATGGGGCCTCAAGCCTTGAGTCTGGACTCAAGGGCTCCTACCTCCAATGGGGGCAGCAAAACAGCAGCCAACTCCCACAGCACAGGCTGCCGCCAGCATCTCTGTATTGCGAGACTCATTCTGAGGGGACCAAGGGAGATGGCATGTGGCAGCTGGAGAAGAGTGAGAGTCTCCAACTGACTAATCCCCAGCTTCTCTTTTATTCCCTCTTGGTCCTCCTAAGATACCTTCTTCCCTAGCCGGGAGTTTCCAATGCCCTCCCTGACCCCAGCATCGCTTTTACCTCATAGATGCCCCCAAAGAGGGAGAGGAACTTGCTGAGGAGTGCTGCACACATGCTGGCAATATGCACAAATGGGCCCTGGGGAGGGAGAAGGGCATGAGTGAGGGTCACAACACCCTGACCAAGAAGCCGAAGCTCTTCTCCAGCTACTCCTTGTGGCCAGGGCTCTTCCTCCCAGATCCCCCTCCACTGCCGTATGTCCATTCTGAGGTCACCTCCTTGCCAAGGGGCATCCCGCTTCCCAAGGCACAAGTCAGCCCGATGACCTTGGCGACAAAGGTCTTGAGTGTGAGATATTCCTTCAGTACAACACCCCGTAGAATTGTCTTCATCTCTGGGATCCCAGAGCCTGGGAGAGGAAAAGGAGTCAGCCAGAATCTGAATATGAAGGAATTCTGCCCCTCCTCCATATTTCCCATAGCTCCCACTTCCCACCCCCTTTTCTCTTTACCCTACCAACAGCTTGAGGGGCCAGGATCTGGGTAAATCCAGCTGAGAAGGTGATGAGGACCACAGGGTAGGTGACCCAGGCCAGATACTGCAGCAGGAGGCTGGTGTCCAAGCCTCGGGACATCCACTGCTGGGCTGGAAGGACACAGGATGCTGACTCCCAGCTAGTGACGTCCCCCCACGCACCCTTGACTCTCAGCTTGTATCAGGGATACAAGGATATGACTGAGTCTTCCTGGGAGATGGTGGGCAGAGGTGACGGAGTGGAGGGGTTGGGAGACTGGGAGGAATGTGGCTTTATGAGGGTCATTAGTGGTGACAGCGGCCACTGAAGGTGGCAGGGGGTGTTGCTGTGCAGCAGAATGGCAGCAGCCAAAGCAGTCAGCATGGTTTGGAAATGGACAGGGGTTTGGGCAGTCCAGGGACTAGTGCCTGGCATCTATTGGGAAGCTATGACTGAGGTTGGGGAGGTCAGTGAATAGTAGTGGGGGGTGTTGAGTTGGGGAGAGACAGCAGGACAGTTGCTTAGGGGATCCTGGGCAGGGCAGGCCATAGCACATCAGTCTGAGCCCCCCTCCCCCGGGGATGACATGTTGTTGACCTAAGGGGAGTGTTAAGGAATCAGCGCCCCCCTCACCCTGCAGACAGGCAGCAATAGCATAGTCCATAGCCCAGCTGACCAGCGCCATGAGCAGCCCCAGCAATACCAGGAAGATCCAGTCTTCACCAACCCTTGAGATCAGGAACTTATGACAGCGGACAGAGCAGACTAGGGCAAGGAAGGGAAGGGGAGGGGAGTGGGGCGAGAGCCAAAGCCAACTTTTTCCCTTCCCACCCCACATGCCCAGCAAGAGAGACTCTGAATGCCTCAGCATCTCTCTGGACAAAAGCCTCACTCCCTTTCTTCCTGCCCTGATCCCTGCTCCCCCACTGTCCCCTTGTCCCTGGTCTCACTGCGGCATCGGGCACAGCGGCTCTGTCCATATTCCAGGAGCTCTGGGGGTGCTCGGGGAGAAGGAGGCCCCTTCCAGTGCTCAGCACTCCCCAGTCGGATCCGGGCAGCCTCCTCCTTGGCAAAGCTGCTGAGGTCTTGGGTGTATCGGCCATACATCTGGTGGGGGGAGGGCAAGAGGGGTATCAGACAGGGAGGAGGGAAGACAAGGGCCCAAGGAGAGCCCTGCACATTAACTCCAGCCTCCACCCTCCTCCTCCACCCAGGGCATTTCCAATGGGGCAGGGCTGGAGAGAACAATAGAGAAGCATTACAGTCCGTGGGGGCTGCCGGGGCACCAGTGAGAGGACAAGCCACTGTGCGTGGGCACGTCTCCAGTGGGGACAACCTTCTTGGGCCTTTGTCCTATGTCTGAGGGTCATGGATAAGGAACGTGACTCTTGGACAACTGGACAACTTGAGGTAGAAAGTCAGGAAGTAGGAGGAGAGAAGGTCAGGGAGCCGTGGGTGCCCTGGGGCACTGGACGGGGGAGGCTGAAGAGCTGAAGGCCAGACCCGCCCAGGGCTCCTGGTCTTAGAGAAAGGGGATACCGAAATCCCTATCACGATGTTTTCTCTGGGCCTCCCTGGCCTGGGACTGCCTCAGCTGCCTTCCTAATCCTCTTTCTGTGCACCCCCCCTGCCAATCTTTTCACCCTTCCCCAATCCTGCCAGCCTAGCCAGAAGCAGGGAGCCAGAGACACACTCCCTAAATTCCCAGGGAAGGAGGAAACTCCAGTTTGGCCTGTCCAACCCCTCTCTGGGGTCCTATAACCCCTTTTCAAAGAGGGGATAACTTGAGGGTGATGGGAAACCTTTTCATGGAGGTGATGGGGGAGGAGCCAGCTTGAGGGGCTAAGGTTCTAGGCTTATTTGATGGTGAGGTGGGGGTTGTGGTGGTGGTGGAGAATGGGGAAAAAAATCACTCAGCTACTGGTTTAGACCAGCCAAGCTGGGTGTGTGTGTGGGGCGGTGGGGGGGTGGGGGGGATAGAGTAAATTCCGGCCACCACCCGCAGAGCTACATGACACAAAGGGCTCCTGTTGGGATTGGAAAGTGGGGGGAGGCAAGTGGAGAGAGGAGAGAGACAGAGAGGGAAGGGAGAGAGGGAATGAAGAGGGAAGAAAAGAAAAGGGAGAAAGAGGGGAAGGGAAAGAGAGGATAGAGGGTGGAGGCAAAGAGAAAAGGAAGAGAGAGAGAGAGTAAGAGGAGAGAATAGGGAGAGGGAGAAGGGAAAGTGAGGAGAGAGGGGAAAGGGAAAGAGAAGGGAAAAAGCAAGAAGGAGAATGGGGGGAGAGGGAGGAAGAGGAGAAGGAAGAAAAGGGAGAGGGAAAAATTAAAGAGAATTAAAGGAAGATAAAGGGCTGAAAAAAAGAGAGAAGAAAAGGGAAGGAAAGGAAGAAGAGCAGAGAGGGAGGAGAAAGGAAGGGACAGAGAATAGAAAGTGAAGAGAGGAAAGAAACAGTTAAAGAAAGGTGAGAAGGAAGAAAGGAAACAGAAGTGAGAAGAAAGAAAGGGGAGAGAAGGGTATGAGAAGGTAGAAAGAGGAAGAGAAAAGGAGAAGACAGGTGAAGAAGAGAGGAAGAATAAAAGAGGAGAGCAGAAGAGATGAAAGGAAAGGAAATAGATGGGGAGAGGAAGGGAAAGAGAAAAGAGAGGAAGGGAAAAGAATGAGGCAAATAGGAGGTGAAATAGAAGACAGGAAGAGAAAGAGAATAAAGGGAAAGGGGAGGAGAACAGGAGAGTAAAGGAAATAAATGCTAGAGAGGGAAAGTGAAATCAAAAGGGAGAAGGAAAGGGGAAAGGGGAAGGAGAGAGGAGAAAGAAAGGAAGAATGGAGGGTAGAAGGGAAGGAAATGGGAGAGAGGAAGGGAACAGAAGAAAGATAATAGGGGAGAGAAGGGAAGTATAGAAGAAGGGAAGGAGAGGGAAAAAAGAGACAGGAAAAGGCAGACATACATAAAGAAGCGGGGAGGGAGAAGAGAGAGGTGTGGAAGGCAATGGAACCAGGAGAAGGAAGACTAAGCATTGCCTAGCAAAAGATGGGGAAGGTGAGAGAGTAACTTGAGAGAAGGGGGCTTGGCTTTGCATCCCAAAGACAGGACTGAAGGCAGATCCCTAGAAAGAGATGGGGAAAGGGAATCGAGAAGAGAGCCAGGCCCTTTACCATAGAAGCCTCTCAGCGTTGACAGCTCAGGGATCTCTTCCCCTAAGACTGTGCTATGTGTAGGTTGGGTTTTCCCAGGGAAAAGTACCTGAAGTCTTCCCCAGCCCCAGGACATCCCTGGTTTCTCTCTCCACCCTCCTTTCCTCATTTTCACCTAGTCTCACTCCCTTCTCCTCCTCCTTGTTCCTCTTCCTCAGTTGTTCCTGTTCCTGAGCTCCCCCACTCCTCAGACTGATCCTGCTGGTCAGCCCCTCCCTCATTTACTGTCTCTAGACAGGCAATTTCTGATCTCTGTGCTGGTCCATACTGGCTGGAGCTCTTCCACTCACTCCTCTGTCTTTCCCCATGGCTGAGGTTCCATCCCAGCTGCTGGATTCTAACCTGGGGAGCACTCCCTTACCCTAGCTGCCCTCCCCATGGGTGCTGGCAAGAGATAAATGGAAGCTGAAATGCCAAACTACAGTGGAGATCAGTCCAGTGAATCATCACATCCCAGCCCCAGTCATCAGGCCCCCTAATGGGGTCAGAGGACACAAGGTCCAGGACTGAAGCTAGGCCTGCATTCCACCCTACCACCCAGGGTCTGACTTCAGGCTGAGCTGGACCATCTCAAACTAGAAGAGATGCCCCATCACCCCCAACTCCGTCTGAGCCCAACTCCTGCCTAGCTCTGGGCTGATCAAGAGTTCAACAAAAATGGGAAATATGGTCACTGGAGGTAGTAGATGGAGCAGGAGATGAAGAGAAAGGAGCAGCAGAGGAGAGGAAGGTCAAGAAGCTCTGTGGTGGGTGGTGCTGGGGCTCTGACTTCTGCCAGGCGAGAGAGGTAGAAGGGGTAAGCGAAGGGGTGGGGACGATCTTGCTGACCGGGGGACATCTCACCTGGAGTCTTGGTCCAGTACTCCCTAGCTCCTCCACTCAGATCTTAGCCTCTTTTGACAATTCAGTTATTCACCCCATGCCTGCCTCAGTTTCCCCACATAGATCTCTTATTTCTGCTTCCCTTGTGTGTGTGTGTGGGGGGTGGGGAGTGAGGGGGACAGAGGAAAGACGCAGATATGGTAACCACTACGTCCCGGCCAGAAAAAAAAATCCGCCCCCCGCCCCCGGCCCAAGCCGCAGCCCCAGCTGCGGGTAGAGGGAGATCTGGGATTGGCTCCAAGGGGGTCTCCACTCACCAGGGTCTGCTCGTACTGGAGAGCCCGGGGCTCCATCCCTTCCTGTACCGCCGCCGCCATCTCCTCCACGTAGGACAGCCCGGCCTGGGGCTCCGACTCCGGCCAGCTCAGCCTCAGTGCCCCAAGCTTGGGTTCTCCCGCTTCCGAGCTGTCCTCCCTCCCAGCACTACTGCCTACTCAGCTCAAGTCCTGTCCCCGCAGGCTCCCAAGTGCCGCCCGAGCCTGGTGTTGTCTCCCCCACTTCCCTCCCGTCTCCTCCCCTCCCGGGCGGGCCAGGGGCGGTTCCCGAGGAGCTGAGCTAGGCTGGGCTGCGCTGGACAGGGCAGTGCTGCTCCGCGCGGAGGGGGCGGCTCAGGGGCCGGGAGCGACTGCGCCCCACCCACCCTGCACCCCAGGCCTTTCTGGGGGGTCCCGCAGGGGCTGGGGGAGCGCCCAAGCAGTCGGAAATCTCTCCATGGGACAGCGCCCCCTCCCCCTCTTGGCTCTTCCCACTTGGGCTCTAGTCCCTCCTCTCGAAGGCCCTGCAGAGCTCTGCTGTCCCGCCCCCAGACTGGAGGAACCGACGCTGGGGACATGGGTTCCCGTCCAGCTTTGTGTGACCTTGGAAAAGTTAACCAAACCTCAGTTTCCAGAGCTGTAAAATGAAGGCGTTGTACAGTGGACGTCTAAGGTCCCTCCCAGCTCTAAGATCTTTGACCCTGTGATATTGAGATAACCTTTAGGGCAAAATCGGCGATCCTAGGAACTGGGAGAGGGATACAAGCCCAAGGCAGCGGGTCACGGGTTAATGTAGCGGAGCCACGGAGTGCTGAATCAGGGAGCGAGAATTGTGTTTGGGTCTTTGCCCCGGCAGCAGACTCTGAACTGAGTCCCCTAATCTCCCACCAAAGCTGGAGTCTCTTGTTTTCTTATTTTTTTCCATCTTCCCTCACAATCTATTCCAGTCTCATCACTCCAGGACGTAGGGACTTAGGGGAAAGTTCTTGAAGCTTCATTTAGGGGCAAACAGGATTTCTGGTGACGGCACTGAAGAGGGATCTGAAGTAAGGACAGAAGGAACCACTCTCCCAGCCACTCTTCACGTATCCTAGATCCTAGAATCCTAGTTGGAAAGACCAATCCACCCCAGCTTATTTTACAGGTCTGCGACTTGTCCAAGATCACCTAGGTAACTGAAACAGGTTTCAAACTCAGGTCTTCTGACTCTAAATCCAGTCCTCTTGCCCTGGTATCATTCTGTAGGTGGGAGCTGGAGGGGATGAGGGTGTAATCAGTCAACCAACAATGATTAAACATTTACCATATGCCAGTGAGAGTCCCTGCCCTTAAGAAGGAGAGGCTAAGACATCAGGGTCATATTGGGGCTACAGTAGCTGAGAAAGATTCTCTAGATTGCAGATGTCACCCACCCAACTTTTTTTCAGATGCCTGAAGCCCCTCTTTATTTGGTCCAGGACCCTTTTGTTCATTCAGGTCCTCTCCTGCCTCTAGTCTCTCCCTTTTCCTAGCCATTCTTTAGGGGACTCCCAAAGCATCTTCCTGCACAGCTTTGAATATGATTTTCCTATTCCAAAACTTTTAGTGGTTTCCTATTGCCTATAAGGACCATAATGTCCTCCTCAATCTGCTTCTTTTAACCTACGTTTCCAAGTTTATTTCACATTACTTTACCTTTCCCACAGTTGGTGGCACAAAGGGAGTGATTAATAAGAGCTTTTTTTATTCATTCATTTGTTTATTCAACCAAGCTAGATTATTAGTTCCCTGAAATTAACATGCCATTTCCCCTACCTCAGTGCCCTGATGAAGGGAGCACCCCTGCCTGGAATTTACTCCCTCATTCTATTTGCTTCTTAAACTCCTTCTGTTCCCTCAAGGCTTAACTCTGCTGAACTCTCCAGCCAAAAGTACTAGCTCCTTCCTGAAAATTTCCTAGAGTACTTCGAGTCTCTCCTTTGCTTTGATGTACTTTATTTGGTAGTTTGCATCTCTGTAGGATCCGAGTACCTGAAGGGAAGGGACTATTTCATTTTTATCTGTTGCATCTAAATATTCCTGTAATTTTTGTGTGTATGGACCACTTAATAAGAATTTGTTGAATCGATTTCTCAGTGGGAGAAGGCTAGATCAGCCAGAGATGAGAAGAAAAACTGAGTGTGATTTGGGGGAGGGTGTCTTCCTGGAACCAGAATGAGAACAGAATCAGGGATGAAAACGACACAGATAGCAAGGATATTAAGGACTGACTTTTTGGGGGTGGGATGGCTCCCTTTTCTCTTTATGTCTGTGTGCCTCTCTTGGGTGCTGCATTTGGTGAGAGGTGGGCCTGAATATAAACGGCCAGGCTGGAATGATGGGGATGGAGAAACCTAGGGGTGGCTGAAGACAGAAAAAAGAGAGAACCTGGGAGGGAGTTGCAGAGGCCGCTCCCTGAGACTGGCCCTAACTAGGCAGGGGCGTGGGGGGGGCAGAGGTCGGTTTTTCCTGGCAGGGGCCCAGGCCCGAAACCTGAGGAGCTGCTGACGTGCTAGGCCAGTGGAGAAAGAATGGAAGAGGCAGCGTGTTCCAGAGCATGGGAATGAATGCGGGTGGGGGAGGGGGCTGCTGGGGCAGGTGAGGGGGGCCCATGGGGAGAGGGATTGGCAGCCTAGGGGCGAGTGCCCAGGGATGGAGCTGGGGGTGTGGCGAGCAGGTGTCAGGTGTGGGCAGCACCGGGGACAGGTAGCGTGGGCAGTGCCAGGAATAGACTGTGCCGGGCGGGAGAGCCAGGGTGGGCTGCGCTGGGGAAGGGGGCAGAGCTACCGCCCGATGACCTCATGGCAGATTCCCAGGAAGGCGGGGCCACGTCCCAGGACCACGGCTCTTGACCTCCCGCCGCTCGGGGGAGGCGGTCACCTCGAGGACTGGCCGTGCTCACCGCCCCCAGCCCCGACAGAGGGGGAGGAGGAGAAAGAGGAGTGGGGTGAGGCCAGCACCAACCCCCAGGCCCGGCCTTAGTCGGAGACAGAGTGTGACAAAGCCCGGGGGCGACCTGTGGAAGGGCGAGGTGCGCACTGGACTCTGAGCCACCAGATCAAGGTCGCGGCCAGGGGCGGAGCCGAGCGGGGAGGTGGGGCCTCGGGCTGGACGACGGCGCATTCTGCGCCCTTATAGGCCCAAACGGATTCGGGGCGGAGCCAGACCCAGAGGGCGGGAGAGGGCGGGAAGAGCTCCCTCTAGGCATTTCCATAGGCTCATGTAGACTTGGGGGGAGGGGTAGGGTTTACGAGGCGGGGAAATCGGCCCAGCGTTCTTATAGGCCTTGGAGGGTCTCGGGGAGGGGCGGTACTGCGGGCGGGACCGGCTTACAGTCCTTCGCTCTCAGAGACCTGGAGGGGCGGAACCGGGGTCGAGGGGCGGGGACAGCTCTATCCTCCGCCCGCAGAGGTCCAGGTTTTCAAGGTGGTTTCCGGCTCGGGGACACACAGCTAGGTTCATGGACTGTAATAGGAACTGTGCGGGGAGTCGGGATGCGGTGAGGAGGCCCAAGAA
The DNA here is from genome assembly GCF_011100635.1 of Trichosurus vulpecula. NCBI lineage: Eukaryota > Metazoa > Chordata > Mammalia > Diprotodontia > Phalangeridae > Trichosurus > Trichosurus vulpecula. Next base: position 15,044,569 of record NC_050579.1, read on the forward strand.
ACTGTTGGGACGTCGGGGACAGGGGCGGAGCTGGTGCCCAGAGAGCCAGGCGCTGAGCCGGGCCCCGCCCCCCTTGGCGAAGTGCGCATGCTCTGAATAGGGTCGCGAGAAGGCCAGCGGCCTGAGGAGAGAGGGGGTAGGGCAGGAAACGGTGAAGAAGAGAAGCGGAAGCGGAACTACGTGATTGGACGTCCGCCCCTAGTTCGCGTGCCGCGCTTCTGCGCACGCGCAGCCCCCGATCTTGCGCGGCTCTCGCGCCGGCCTCGCGCTCTCTGTGGTTCGGCCTCCGTCGCGTCCCGCGGCCAGCCATGGCCGGCATCCTGTTCGAGGACATTTTCGACGTGAAGGACATCGACCCCGAGGGCAAGAAGTTTGACCGAGGTGAGGCTGTCCCCGGGGAGACCCCGCCCCCCGCCGTGCGTCACCGAAGGGGTCCCCTCCTCACATTTCTCTTCAGACCGAGGAGACTCCCTCCTCCCCCACCGACAGGAGACCCCGCCCCCCCGGAGACTCCTCCTTGAACCCTCTCTCCCCGCCTCAGAGGAGACCCTTCCCCATCATTCATTCGCTGAGAGTAACCGCTACGCTCTGGGGATCCAGAGAAGGCAAACGAGCGCCTGCCCTCAGGGAGCTGTCTAACGGGGGAGACGTCAGGCAGACAGACGGGACAGATGGGGAATGAAGAACTGAGAGAAGGCGCCGGCGAGGGCTGGGGGCGGGGCAGGTGGGACCTCAAGGAGGCCGGGGAGGTCAGTGGTCAGAGCGGAGGAGGGAGGGCCTCCCAGGCAAGAGGGCCCGCAGCCCCGAGGTGGACGGTCTTGTAGCTGGGGCAGCATCGAGGCTGGCCGGGCCGGCGAAGGGAGGAGGCCGGAGAGGCCCGCAGGGGCTTGGGAGGCAGAGGATTTCCCTTGGCTTCGGGAGCCACTGAAGGAGCGGGGGTGACTTGGTCGGACTCTTTAGGAAAATTACTCTGGTGGCCGAATGAAGGGTGAGCCAGGGTGGGGAGAGGCAGGACGACCCCCCGGAGTCCAGGTACGGGATAGGGGCCTGAATCAGAGGGGCATTGGAGACGGGCTGAGAGTTTTTGAGGATGGGGGACATGTGGGCACGGTGGGCGACAGGGAAGCAGCCAGTAGACAGAGACTGAGTTTGGTGAAAAAGCGGGCATGACAAAGGGGACGGTTAGGATGGAATGCGGTCGCTCTTGTATGTAGAGGGGTTTGCTTTGGCAAGGAGGAGGGCCACTTCTGTGAGACGGGTGGAGGAGGAGAGCTGAATGACGGGAGAAGAGGAAGAGGGGTCTCTCTGTGAATGGCCTGCGTTAGTTAATCGGTTAGGGCAGTGTAAAAGGATTGCCTTGCTGCAGTGAGGGCCCAGCTGAGTCAGGATACAGTTAGCTCCGTTTTGTGGTTTTTCTGCAGCTTCATTCAGCATCACGTGAGCAGGAGTGAAGGAGGCCAATTGTGGCAGTAACTCAATGCTGGGGCTTTGCAGGGCAAAATTGGAGAATAGAGCAAGGGGGCAAGAGCCTGGAGGGAAGGGGCCGGTATAGAGGTGAACTTGTCCACGAAGAGATAAAGGTGGGGAATGGAGGAGAATGTGGTCATTACAAGGCCTGGGAAAGAACTGAGGGGTGTGGGATTGGAACAAGATTGGAAGAATATTGATGTATGCATATATGATGGGGGAGATCATCTTAGGGAAGGGGAAGGTCATCTTAGTGAAGTCAAGAAGGGGAGAAAGTGCCCAAAGTGTGGGAGAGGGGGAAGGGGCTCTTAGGTCAAAGAACAGGCAGTTGAATCTCCCTGTGGTTCTAGGGAAGGAAGACTTGGGAAGGGGGATGGAGTTGAATCACTCATTTAACAAGCACTTATTAAACACTGAGATGTTCCAGAGACTAAGTGCTGGATGTATGGAAAAAAAGGGAAATTAGTCTCTGCCTGCTAGGAGCTTACATTTAGTGGGGGAGAGACAGCCAGTGTGGAGGTGGCCTCCAAGGCTCTGTCCCAATTCCTCTTCTCTCTTTTCTCTATGCCTTCTCGTGTGGTGACTGTGCGTTGTCTTATCCCTGTGCAGATGACTCCTGGATCTATACATTTAGTCCTGATCTCTCTCCTGATTTCCCATACCTAATCCTGCCAGTTGCCTGTTGGATATGTTGAGCAGGCTGTTTCTAGGCATCTCTGACTTAATGTGTCCAAAACAACTCACTGTCTTTCTACCCAAAGCTGCCCTTCTTCCAGACTTCCCTATTGCATCCCTCACATTCACAGCCTTGGCATCATTCTCAACCCTCATACATTCTCACTCACCCCACAGATCGAGGCAATTTCCAAATCTTGTTTCTTTTTCCACAGCATCTTTTGGCTGAATCTCTTTCTCAGTCAGTCAGGAAACACATATTAAGAGCCAAGTGCCTGGGATGCAAAAGGAGACAAAACCAGTCTTCCCCCTGTTCACACAGTCGGCACCAAAGTTCAGGCCCTCATCACCAACAGCCTGCCAGCGAGTCTCCTTGCCTTTGGCTTCTTCTCTCTCATCTGTCCTCAGTGTAGCTGCCAGTGATTTTCCTACAGCACAGTCTTACTTTATGTGAACTTTGTTTAGTATTTAAAGCTCCTTGCAACCTGACTGCTTCCTATTCTTCTTACCTGTCACTCTTCTTCATGCATTCAGGGCGTCAGCCATGCTAACCCACTTGTTCCTGACACACAGTCTTCTATCTCCTACATCATTCTGGAAATGCTTTCCCTCCTGCCTCCAAGAATCCACTACTTCCCTCAGGATTCAGCTTGAATGTCCCCACGGCTGTGCAGAAGGCTTTCAGGGTCCTCTCAACTGCCAGGGCCTTCTCCTCTGAGGGAGGGAAAGCTGGGTTAACTTAGGTCCCTCCTGTATTTATCTTGTGTCTGTTTCCATTTCTTTTTTTGTTGTCTTCCCTATTAGAATAAGTTCCTTGAGGGCTGTTACTGGCTCTGCTCTTTCTTTTCATCCTCAGCACCCAGCACAGGGCTTCTCACATTTACTTAATAAAGGTTTGTTGGTGGATTTTTTTCACCCTTCCAGAGGAGACCTCTCTACATTGTCATCCTCCCAGGAGGATTTCCCCCTACCTACATGTACCGGGGTATTTCAGCTTCCTCCCCATTGACCTAGGGAATCTCCTGCTTCCTTCTCTCATTCAGAGGTCCCCCCTGTAATATAGCTGTGCCCAATATTCATTGACCCTCACTGTTACTACTTTTCCAAAGGGATAGGAATTTTCCTCGCACTGAGATCACTCCCCCACCCATGCCACCAAATGCAGAGACATTTCTTATTTCTTTCCCTACCTCCCACATAGCCTCTCTTGGACAAAACACACACACGCACACACACGCACGCACGCAGCACACTTGGCCTTCTTCCGATATCTTACACTACTCCCGGAGATGCTGTGTTCCTTCACCCCTAATCCCAATACACACATCCCTTCTTGTTAGAACCACTTCCACACCATCCACATCCATCCATTTGCCCTTTCTGGGGAAGATGTCCTCTGCCCCCAAGCATCAACACACACTACTTGAAGTTGACTCCCCATGTCTGGGTATCCTGTCCTGCTCAGATACTCTAGAGGGTTGCTCCCCTTTTGGCCATCTCACAGAAGCAGCTAGAGAGGACCCCAGGGATCCTCTGGTTCACTCCGCTCATTTTTTATGTATGGAAACAGGCCAGATTTTCTGGGGGAGAGAACATGATTGGCCCCAGTTCACAGTGAATCAGTGGTAGAAGATGGATGGGAAGCCAGAGGTTTGGCTGTCCTTTGTTATCTCCTCTTGCTTTCACAAGCATCTCTCCTGTAATCATTTCTCTCTTGTCCTTAGTGTCCCGCTTGCACTGTGAGAGCGAATCCTTCAAGATGGACCTCATTTTAGATGTTAACATCCAGATCTATCCTGTGGACTTGGGTAAGTGTTTGATGGAGGACACAACCAGACAATCTGCTGTTCTTTCTGGTGTTGCTGGCAACTGTTATTGATTGAAAATGATTTGTATTCCACACATAGACACCATCAACAAAAACAAGCATTGAAGAACAAAATCAGAAGGAAGAGATTGTACTTGAAACTATAAACATCATTATTTACAATTTAAAAAAATAACAAAAATGTCCCTTTTGCTTGTATCATCCCCTGAAATCCTTTCTGTAGATTTATTTTTGGACTTTGTGAAGTTCTCAAAAGAAGAAACCCATGGTCAGTAACTACCTAAAACTTGCTTGGCCTGTCTGAGCAGAGAAATGGAAAGCACAGGAACCCAGAGGTACCCCCTCACATGCTTGAAATGAGCAAAGGGAATTAAAAAGGATACCCTTTCCTGTTGGAGGGCCTGTGGCGAAATGGGCATGCTGTCACACTGCTGAGAGAACAGTTCACTGGCAGAAGCCTTTGGAGAGCAGGGCAGCCAGTACAGGAGCCACAGGATTGTTTGGCTTTGGTGATTGGTGCATGCAGGGACTGGGGTGTTGAAGACGTGTAGCACTTACACATCCATGGTGGCAGCATTTGTCATCGCGAAGAACTGGAAAGAGACCCATAGTCAGTAGTTGAGGGATGGCTGAACCATGGACGATGAATGAACATGAGACTCTTGTGCCATCCAAAATGACAGATAGGAGGCAGCATACAGAGAAATATATGGAGCCTTAGGAAGTGATGTGATCATAATTCAGCCAAGATTGAAGTTCCTACTTTATACAGGGCACTGTGTCAGGTAGTGAGGGATATGGAGCTAATAAGTTGTAGTTCCTGCCCTCAAAGGGTTTTACCTTCTGCTGGAGAGGGGAGAGGGATGAGGATACGTATAATACCAAGAACAATATGATGGAGGCAAAGGAGAGATCCAGATAAAAAGTACTCTAGGAGCATTTTAGTGGGAAGAGAGTATTTTTAGCTGAGAGCAACAGGGAAGATTTTGTGGAGGTGGCGGTGGTGGTAGCAGCCTCCGAGTGGAACCTTGAAGTAAGAAAAAGAATGTAAAAGGCCGTGATGAGGAGGGAGAAGAGGCAGAGGTGCAGTCCAAGACTAAGGAAATGTTCATGATGGGCAGGTCAGGTTCATGGGACAGATAGTCTGGTCTGACAGGAACATGATGGATTGTGGGGGTGGGAGGGGGAAAGGGAGGGTGATGTGAAATGAGGCTGCCAACAGGAGGCTGGTGCCAAATTATGGCAGGCCTTCAATCCCAGGTAAAGAATTTATATTTTATCCCATAGGGTTCTTAAGCTTTTTGGTGTTTCCTGGTTGTCTCGAATTTGTATCCCTTCTCAGAATCATATTTTTGAATGTATGGAATAAAAGTGAAATCAATAATATTGAAAGAGTTGTGTATGTATATTTATATATATGTATGGGTATATATACACACACACACACGCACGCACACGCAAATTTGATGTACGTAGCCCATGTTAAGAAGTCCTGCTACAGATCCTAGTGAGCTAGTGCAGGTGTTTGAGCAGAGCAGTGACACATTCAGAGCTGTAGAAGCCATGGGTTGGAGAAGAAAAAGGCTAGAAGCAGCAGGACCATCCAGCTTGGCATGAGTTAGGCTGATGGTGTCATGGCAGGGAGTCGGCTTCAGGGCAAAGCCAATTTTCAGTGAACGGAGTGAAGAAAGGGCAGTGAGAATGATAGTGTACATTCTATCTCCACAAAATCTCTTGTTGATTTTCAGGGGACAAATTCCGATTGGTGATAGCTAGCACCTTGTATGAAGATGGGACCCTGGACGATGGGGAATATAATCCCACAGATGACCGGCCATCCAGGTGAGGGATCAGGGAAGAGAAGGTACTCTGCCAGGTTTTTAACTTTAATCTGATTTGAAGTTACTTCTTTAATGATATTCTTGAAGGACAAGAGGTGACCTAGGTCTGAATACCTGGTGCTTAGTAGGGCCTGGGGCACCAGAGGGAAATCACCTCCCTTGTCTGCCACATGTAAGAGCTCAGTCACCATGTATGTATGGGGTTTCTCCTCTGCCCAGCTCTGGTGGCTTCTGCTGATTCCTGTGCCTGGGGACATATGCAGGTGGGAGAGAGGGACCCAAGGAGTGTCTGCCTTTTACTCCACAGGGCTGACCAGTTTGAGTATGTGATGTATGGAAAGGTGTACAGAATCGAGGGGGACGAGACCTCCACGGAAGCAGCCACTCGTCTGTAAGTACCTTCACAGCGTGTAAGAGACTGACTTTTCCCTTTGCTGGAGAAGAGGCAGGCTGACAGACTTTGTGCTTTGGTCACAGATATGGCTGTAGGGTGGGCGTGGGGGGCGGTAAGAGTGGGCCCTTAGTACCTTAAGGGGTTCTATTTGTCTCATATCACAGTATTCTGAACCAGAGAGTGGGTGGGACATTTTTGTGACCTTAGAGCCCATGTCCTCTTCTCGGGGAGGTCAGGGGGCTCCCTCCTCAACTTCTTGGCTGCCACATGCTTTTGTTTCCTGTCCCGTCATTCGGCCTGGGCTGCCAAGAAGGTAGAGCCTCTTTGGAGACCAGGCTGACTTGAGTGCCGTCCTCTTACTTTAGCTCTGCCTATGTGTCTTACGGGGGGCTGCTCATGAGACTCCAGGGAGATGCCAACAACTTGCACGGCTTTGAAGTGGACTCCCGAGTTTATCTCCTGATGAAGAAGCTGGCTTTCTGAGCTGCCCAGGGAGCCTTTGCCATCCCCGCCTTTCCTGTCTGGTGGGGCCTGGTCTGGGCATCCCTGCCCCCTGAACTCTGCTCCAGTGTGAGGAGTGCTGGCTGAGGAAGGGCCCCTTTCTCCTGAGTAATCCGTTCTTCACCCGATGGACTTGAGATCTTTTCGGCTGGTCTGAACTAAGTGGAAAAGTGGCTGTTGGTCCCCACTTGGGACCTCATAGGATGAGCTCAGGTTGAGCTTTCAGATACTTTGTTTGATGGTTCAATTAAACTGTGCTTTTTTGTATCCATTTCTCTTCTTGTCCTACTGTCCACCTGGAAATTGTCTTTTCAGGTTCTCCTGAAGTTTTTTATGCATCTGACCTAAGACTGGGGATGGTGTGTCTGGCCAGGCCTTTTTCAGCCCTCGGGGCTAACTCTTTGGGGTCACCCTCAGCTAGCTGACCTCAGTATTTATCCTGTGCTGCTGTGCTTGGGGCCTCTGGGGTCAACTCTGAGGATGGCACAGGGCACATTGGTGAGGGGATCTACTGAATTTTTCCAGCACTTGCTTCCCTAGTCTAGGAATTCTGTTCAGTTCTTGGAGAAGAGTCATCCGCATAGCCTGGAGAGGATGAGGATGATGAGGATGGGCTGTGTGTGTGTGTGTGTGTGAGAGAGAGAGAGAGAGAGAGAGAGAGAGAAATCATGAGTGGAGGCTTTCAGACATGGGCATGACACATGGTTGTGTCTAGGGATGGTGGGAATGTGGGAAAGTATTTAGTGGTTGAGAATGCAAGTGTGGGAGTGAGTCTACATTTCTTGGACTGAGGGACCGAGGAGGGAAAGTAACTGTCAGTGGTGTTTGCCACCCAGTGATAACTGAACAAGGAGAGGGAGCTGCTGTGAGCATCACTGGGGCACCAGCAACACCCCTGAGGCTCATTCTGGTCCCATTGCTCTGGAGCATTGTGTCCCTCTAACTTTCGTGACTGTGCACGTGCTGGGAAAACCTTGGGAAATGGCCTGAAACTGCCTGAGAATCCAGGTTTTCTTTCTGGATGAAGGGAAGCAAATTCAGGAGCCTGCAGTTCTGAGGAATTCTGGCCAGCCCCCAGAGGGCATACCCAGGATCTGTCCTTTTGAAGCTGTTTGACCCCAGGAGTTGGCCTCCCTCAGACACTGCCTGGGGGGTTTCCTTCCCTGTCATTTTCAGGTCTGTGAAGAAGGTGTTAAGAATGGGATTTAGGGAAATGGGTTGAAAGTGAATGAACTCTGCAGGAAGAAAGGAAAGATGTTTCCGTTGGTTTTTCACTGTGGGAGGGATGAAAGGCGGGAGGGGAGGGTGGTAGGGAATGGGGATGAATGTCTATGGAAATCTCAGCAGCTTTCTGAAGCCTTAAGTTTGGGGGCAGAATGGATGGAGGGAGAAGAGCTCAGTTTTCTCCAAAAATTTGGAGGGCTAGAAGAAGGTCCGATTGCCTCTGAAGGCAGTTGGCACAGTCCACTTAAAATATTGGTGTCCTGACAGTTAAACTGTGGGCCTGGCATGTCAGAGGGAAGAAAGGCACTCCTTTTTCCGCTCTTTGGCTTGGCAGGTGTCCAGGAGTCGGCTGGGTTTGGGGACTGGGCTAGTCTGGACTAAAAGGATCTTTTTCTTTACATGAGTGAGGGGCTATTGGTCCTGAGCTATGTAGGTCAACCTTCAATCTCTGCTTGGAACTTCCTGGAGTTTATGTTTGCATCACCCTGAATCTTATGGCACTAAGAGCCCATAGTACTTGGGCTGTTGGCATAGTTTGTATCTGGGTGTTGGCTCATTTATATGCTGTAAAGAGTTTTATTTGGTCATTGCCTTTCATCCGATTTCCACAGAAGTAAATTGCAGGAAATTTCTTAGTCTTCCCTCCCGAACTCGGGTATGCTAACTTTTCTGTGCATGCAGAAATCTCTGGAATCAGACCTGTACTACCAACCTAAGATCGACTCTGGAGTCTCCAAACTTGGTGACTTCATGGATTCTGTCCCTATCTGATTTTCAGTATTTTTCTGGGAAGGGCAGCTCTGAGATATTCTCATCTAATGCTTCATTTTTCACTCATTGAGTGTGATTTTCCTTAGCCTGAGACCCTTTGTCGGGGTGGAATGTTTTTCCCATCCTCATTTCATTGAGCCGCAAGGGCTCAATAGGCATTAAGGTGTTTGTGGTAGCACGGTGACTGCCATCCTGCATGCCTGGCATTTGTGCCCTTCGGCCCTTACCTGCCCCAAGGCAAGGGACTCTGGAGGTTGCACATTGTCCTTCCAGATAAGGCCTCAGCCTGGGTGCAGCACCAAGGTAGCAATTCCCTCCCCCTCCCCCCCCCCCAACTTGGGAGACTGTTTGCATTCTCTTGGGGAAGACGCTGCGTTTCAGAGGGATTCCATATTGAGGAGCTTCTTGGGCTCTTGTCCTTGAGGATCTCCCTACTTCACCCTGGGACCTTGCTTCATTGCTGGGCTGCCTGGACAAGCCCTCACTGGAAAAGACTGCCTGGTAGACGACCTGTGACCTTGGGGGTGAAGGGGGCAGGTGGTGCTTTCTGGGTGTCAGTCTGCTCACCTGTAAAATGAGTTGCCCTAGATCGCCTAGGTCTGTTCCAGCTCTTATACACTGTTACTCGATTCATTAAAGTTAAGCCCACAGAGCTCCTCTTTAGTCACTTGGGCTTCTGGGAAATAGGACATAGACTCTACCTCCCACTGTGGTGTGCTCAAGGGGGGTGGGCAGGGCTGCTTCCTGCACTTCTCCCCGCCTCCACGGGAGGGAAGTAGGAGCTTGGCCCTGGTGAAATTTCCTCTCCAGGGCAGGCTGTTTGCTCAGCTGTGCTAGCCTGGTCTTGGCTTCCCTGGGGCTGTCTCTAAACCTTAGCTGAGGTGTGAGGTTCCCCTGGGCTTCCTGTCAGCTTTCAGCGAGCCCACTGCCCCCTCCTAGAAGGACAGTGTGTTGCAATGCTTGACTTCAGCTCTCACCTTTCTTTATTTTCTCCCCTACAGTTTTCTGGGTCTGCTTTGCTGTGTGAGCTCCAGGCAGGTGGGTAGGTGAATGTAGTTTGGAGCACCTTCCAGTCAGAGAGAGGGGGGGGGGTGTGGGTGTGTGTGTTGTGTGTGTGTGTGTGTGTGTGTGTGTGTGTGTGTGTGTGTTTGGAGTACCTCTCAGAAGCCTGCCAGGGTGAAGGATACCACTCATAGTCTCTCCTGAGAGAATGGTCCCCCTGGCAGGAGGCAGTGGGGGTTAGAGGGCTGGTGTCTGGCTTAGTTCTAAGTGTGGAGCAAAGGACCCTGCCTTTTGTATTCCCCAGTGAGTTGCTGGCAAAGGCAGCCTTGAGGTGATGGCTATAGGCAAAGCAGAGGAGACCAGGAAAGGGGGGAGGGTGTGTGGAGAAGTGAACCAAAGGTTCCAGGAGAATCAGCTTTTCTGACATATTATTTATCTGCTTAAAAAAAATATTTTCTGAAGTTATACAGTGAAAAATGTTCCCTTTCCATCTGTCTGGCATGAGAAGGCTTCCAGGAGGGATCATGGAGAGGCCTCCCAGTCCTTGTTGCCAGCCCTTGGGCTCCTGAGAGTTCAGCAGGGCTGGGCTGTGGGGCTTGGACACCAACATTGGAGCAGGCCAGGGCTGAGGTTGGGTGGCTGTCATGGGTATCCTGGCTACCTCCCAGGAGGACCTTCTTTTCAGACTGTGGAACTTAGGTAGGGAATGAAGTAGGGGTGCCCTGAATGTCCTGCATGTCCTTAGTCTTATCTTGGGAGTGAAGGCAGCAGATGGTAAAAGAGTTACCTGGGCTTGTGGCTGAGGGGGAAGTAGAAGGGATGTGAGGCCCTGGTGTGGGGCTCAGGGTGGGTGAGGGAGAAGAGAGCACATGGTGTCCAGTAGGAGGAATGCTTGGGGGAGTAATCAGTCCAGGTAAGGGAATGGGTGATTGGAAGGTTGTATCGAGAGCTCCAGGGGGCTTGTTCAAGTTTCCCAGAGTATTGCCTGGGGTTACAGGAGAGATACCATGGGTACTGTTTGACGGCCCAAGAGTCATGTTCCAGTGTGCAGGGGCTTCGTCCAGGGGGCTGGCCGTGTGGTTCAGCAATCCAGGAATTCTGTTCAGGCGTCTGAACATTCTCTTGGGAGCTTCTGTAGCTCTGGCTGAGCTCCCAGGGCCCCTTTCCAGTGATGCAGGGGTCTTGTCTTTGAACCCAGAGGTTGTCCTGATGGAGGGTACAGAGCCACTGCCTGGGGCTGCTGTGGCCATCTGGTCCTGCTTGGCGCAGAGGATGGGTCTTAGTGCATGTAGCAGGAAACGCACCTTTCCTCGGAGGAGCTGCTGAAAGCTCAGGAAGATGGCTGTGGGCTCTCTGTGAACTGCAGTCTGGCCCTTTGGGAGAGACTGGGGCCAGAGGAGGGGCCCAAGGCCAGAGATCATGTCTCTGGTAAGGGCAAGGGGTCCCTAGGCCCAGGGGTTAGGAAGAAGACCAGCATGGCCCACCCAACACCTGTTACCCAATACTGGATGGTCCAGTTGGTCCAGGGAAGAGTGTTCCCACGGATGCCTCGGGCTGGGCCTTACCGGGCTTCCCAGGAGGCCTTGCAGAGCTCCAAGGAGGATGCGTGTCTGGGCCGAGAGCTGCCCGAGCAGGGAGGAGAGGCAGCTGGGGCTCAGCTGTCTTCGGGCCGCAATCACACCTTCCAGCAATAAGGTCACAGCTCCGAGGACCTCCTGCCCCTTGGTCTGCTCCTGGGCAGGAAGAGCACATTGAAGGAGCTTATGGGTGGGACACTTCTAGGATAATGGTCATATAATCTCCCTTCCGTGGTGTCCTGACTGATGAGGCCACCCATCGATGAATAGATATACTTATATATCATGTATCAAAATATATACACCAAAAGAATTCTTGGACAGCTCCCTTTTCCCCAGCTGGCCCTCCAGAATAGCCCAGGATCTCCTCTGACAGCTCCTACAATAGCCAAGGCTCCCTCCTCAAGCTCACGGTCGGTCTGCCTGGATGTTCCATCTCTGACTGTGGTGCCCTACTAGATTGTGCACAGTGTCCAGGGCAGGGGACATAGGACTGTCCCTGTATCTCGTGTACCTCCTCCCTCCATCATGACGTCGGTGGGATGAAATCTCTGGCAGGTCCCACCAGATGCAAAGCAGACTAAGCACAGGCTTTAGAGTCAGAAGTTCTGGATTCAGATCCCACCCTGGTCTCTTGCTACATGTGTGATCATAGGTAAGTCATATTACCTTCTGGGCTTCAGTTTCCCCATGTGTAAAATGAGAAGGCTGGCCTGGTTGCGACTCCAAAGGCCCTTCCAGCTCTCGATCTGTGATCCTCTCTAACCAGCCCAGATGAACTGACAAAGGTTCCTAACTGGACAACTGGCCACCAAATTAGGCAGCTTGGAGCCCCCTCCCTTTATAAAAGTGTTTCCTAAGACATGGAGGGAGGACCCACACCAGTCAGTCAGTCAGCAAGCATGCACTTATTAAGTGTTTCTATGTGCCAGGCACTTCACCCAGTGCTGGGGACATAAGGAAGAGCAAAAGCCGTCTCTCCTTTCAAGGTGCTTACATTGTAACGGGGAAAGAAGATATGTAGTGGCTACATCCTATTTGTTGGCTCAATAGAAAGCTTGTGGTCAAACACAAACTGATCTTCTTCATGAAAATTTTTGCCAAATCAGCAGCAGAAATTCCAAATAAAGAAGAAGAGGGTTGTTGTGAGCAGGGATTGGGTCCAGTACCAGTACGACACTGTGCTAGTTCACTTGAGCCTCAACCCAAGCTTGGGGCTCAATTGCCTGCATTTCAAATCACTCTGAGTAAGATGGGGCTTTGGAGGTCCCCTTCCCCTCCTCAGAGGAGGTGTGAGGCTCCCCAGACTCCATTAGCTTTCCGGGAAGCCTCCTGCCCAATATGAGAAGAGTCTCCATTTTGTCGGCTGATCCAGGTTCTGAGGGATCTGTGCCTGGATGTTTCAGCTGTTCAGGAAATGGAAAGCCAGCTAAGATGAGCCCAGAATGTAGGTTCATGACTATGTCATCCTGTAGGGATGGAGGGCCTTGTCGTCTTGTATATTTTTTATTTTATTAATAACTTGGATGAAGCTGGATGATTTTCCAATTTGTGAATGACCCAGAATTGAAAGGGATCCCCAAAACAATAGATGCCAGATTACATAATTCAGATTTATCCTAGCAGGCTGCCACATCGGACCAAGATCGACATGGAGACGGGGACAAAGGTGAAAGGTTTATGGCCACGGTTTGGGGAAGCAAGCCCAAGGACCTCAGGGGTGGTCTCACCGTCTTTGCTCTCCATTCCCGAAGGCTGAAGTCCACGGCGGGCAGCAGGACAGGAATAGGCAGAGGACCGAGGTCGGAGCATTGACTCTGTGAATCAGGAGCGTGGCTGTTGAGTCTGAGGGCCGTCCCAAGCGGGGTGCCCTCCGAGCTCTCCACAGGGGCCTCGGAGGAGGTGGGACTCACAGGTCCATGTCGGGGAGTAGGGACAGTGGGCCCTCGGAGACTTACCAGTCTGCTGTGTAAGGCAGCAGAATCTCGGAGCAGCTTGTTGAAGAGTCTGGGGTCACAGATGGGAGCGGGGCTGGTCAGGGTGAGGGTTAATCTTGACGTGAGGAGAAACATGACCGCAACAAGCAGCTCTGGCATGAGGAGGAGAGTCAGAGGAGATTAGTTGGAATCAACACAGACGCGGCTGCCAGCGTGAGGATGGTGGAAGGAATTCGAAACCGCAGGACCTGGGTTCAAATCTTACCCTGCCACTCATTAACTATACGATGCTGGGCAAGTTACTTCCCCCGAGTAAACCTCAGTTTCCTCGTCTGTAAAACGAAGATGACAATATTCTGTATACTCCCTATATTGAAAGGCAAGTGCCTTGTAAATTTTAGTGCTATAAAAATAGGAGCTATTATTAGTCTGGAGATGGTCCAGAAATTCCGATTCTAAATGCAGGCTGACCGTCCAAAGACGCTGAAGCTCCAAACCCTAATTCCCAGGAGGATTTAGAGACTCCAGATGCCTTGAAGTGTTATCTTTTCTCCCCCCCCTCCCCCCACTGTGGTCCACTCACCAGTCAGCTCCATGCTGAGCAGGCCGGCTGCTGGGGTGGCTCCCTGTGTGGGGCCTTCTGCCCTGGGCTCTGCCTGAGGCCATGGAGGCGGCTGGGCGTAGTGGACTGCTGGCGCCTGGGGGAGACGGCCTGGGGTCTGGCTTCCTAACCAGCTCCAAGCTATGGGGGTGACAGAATTGGTCACTGGCCAGCCCTTGGGGTTATTGTGTGTGCCATCCCTCAGGGAGTTTCTGCTTTGGCTGGAGGTGAGGATGGGGCTGGGGCTGGGGGTAGGGATGGGTGAAGGAGGCAGGCTCCACTGGGAGGAGAACAGCTGCTGGCTTAGCCTCCAGAAACACTCAGCTCCCGAGCACTGGCTTTGGTTGGAGGGTGGGAGTGTTGTGAATGGACAGAGATTTAGGGATCCCATGGGGGGCATCTGAGGGGGCACCTGGGAGTTACTAAGAAGGGTTGAATAGGACTGCGTCCATGAAGGCTGGAGGGCCCCAAAAGGTTATGGGGCGATCAGAGGGGGCTTTCTTCCTCTCCCTATATTCACTCAAAGCCGCTTGAATCTCTCTTTTTTTCTCCTCACTTGTCTCTTAGGATCTGTGGTTCCTAAGCAGACCAGCCTGCACCTTGGAGTAGGGGTATGGGGATCTTGCCATGGCCCTGAGGCTCCTGGCTGCCAAGGAATTGGGTTCCCAGTGGGTAGGATCATGTCCCCCTCCTGGGGCTAGTTGTAGCCCAGACACTTCCAAGTCTGTTCCTCCCCGCCCCCAGCAGGCCCCTTTCCATCCCCTCACAGGACCCCCCACATGGCTTCCTCTTTTCACAAGTTGTGCAAAGAGGTCTGCACCTGATTCAATATTGGGATTTCCTGTAAATCTGTCAACAGGGCTGGACCCTCCCCCCTTTTACCTTTAACTTCTCGGCCTTGTCTTTCTCCTCCCAGAACCCCAGGCCCTGAAATCAGTCTCAGACTGGACAGGGATGGGTCAGGAAAGTGATGGGGAGATTCATGTTCATCCTAAGAAGCCCCTGCCCCCAGCGACTGGGTTCCCAGGGTTGAGTTATTCCCCCTTTAGCCTCCTTATCTTCCTTTCCTCTTTTTTTTTTTTACCGAGGTGGGGCTATACCCCTTTATAGCTCCCCATGATGAACTGACTTAGGAACAAGGCCTCCCTGCTCTCCCCCACACCCCACCCCCTACTCCAGCTCCGGCTCTGGCCTGCTCCTCCCATTCTGGGAAGAGGCTCCAGGCTTCCTGACAAAGGTCAGTGGCTGGAGGATCCAGTGTAGCTGCCCTTCCCCCAGCTGGGAGCCCAATGCCTCCTTCCTACCCCTCCAACCCCCAGCTAGACACACCACCTTCCCCCAGCCCCCATGCCCACACTCACCAGGTGGGGAAGAGCCCAAGAATCCAGGTGCTTTGAAGATGGCACAGCAGGGGGACCAGGGTTCTGGGGCCCAGCCCTTCCAGAGCAGTAGGGTCACTTGCCTGTCCTGGTCACTCCTGCCCAATCAGAACAGGGAGCCACCCAAGCACTGACTGGGGCCCCCGGATGTGACGCCCTCCTCTTCCCGCCCACTCTGGACCCACAGCCCCTAGGCTGCATGCACCTTGGTCTACTCTCCCAGAGTAGCCCCTCCACAAACTCACAGACTAGAGAGAGCATTCTGTTCAGTTGAACTTGGGACCTCCTCTCCAGGAAATGGGAAACATGGTACCTGGTCTAGGAAGGAGATGGGGGATGGGTGGCAGTTGGAACCCAAGACTTCTCCTGGGATGGTTCTGACAAGAAGACACACCCCTCCCCCCATAGAGACTGGACTTGAGATCTCACTGATAGAGTTGAGCTCCTTGTACCCCATTCAGGTCAACACATCTCTGCTGGGAATTCCCAGAGAACACTCAGAAATTTATTGACTTCATCAGTTCCCATAGCCAGTAAGGGGAAGAGGCAAGACCTGAACCCAGATCTTCTTGTCTCTGAGGCCAAGTCTCTATCTACTAAGTCTTGCTCTATCTTAAAAAACACATCTAGGACTTGTTTTGGTTTTGGAAATTCCACGTTTCTCTCTCTCTCTGTCTCTCTCTGTCTCTCTCTGTCTCTGTCTCTGTCTCTCTCTCTCTGTTCTCTTCTCTTCTCCTTGTCTCTCTGCCTCTCTTTTTTTCTCTCTCTCCTTTGTCTTTCTCCTCTCCCCTTTCTTTTTCTCTCTATCTCTATCTTTCTGACTCTCTTCTCTGTCTCTCTGTCTCTTTCCTCTCTATCTGTCTGTCTGTCTCTCTCCTGACCCACCTCATGCTAACTCTTCCCCATGAATGAGATTTTTGTTAATGACATCCTTTTATGAGATGCCTTGTTCCCTGATACTCTCTTTGTACTGGCTTCCCAGTATCCCTCCACTCTTCCTCATTTCTCTTTTTTTATATTCTTTCCACCAACGATCCTATTGAGAGACAATGCTGAGGGAAAGCAGCGCAGATATATTTGGGGGCACGGTAGGTCAGGAGGGAAAAGATGTGTGACCTTTGAGGTGTTGGTTGCTCTGGGCAGCTGAAATTCCCTCCTTTTTGTCCTTCCTCTCTCTTGTCTGTTCCCTGCTCCCTCATCACTTGCTGGTTCTGCCTCCTTCTGCTCCGTATGCCTTCCCCTCTGTGATAACTGGCATCAGTTCTGTAGACATCCTGTATGTACTGACTTTTCAGGTTGTCTCCCCGTTAGAATGGAAGCTCCTTTAGGGGAGGCACTGTGTTTCCTTCCCTTTGCCCATCTCCGGTGCTCAGCACAGGGTCTGACATAATGAACTTGCTGATATGATGGAGGAAATAACTAGGTCTGTGTGTACTTATGCTGGCGGGCAGTGGTGTGCCCCAGCCAAATCCCGTGAGCTCTGAGCTCCAGAGAGTCGGTCGTTAAATTTTCAGTGTGAGCATTTACATCTCAGAAATAGGCTAATACTACAAACGGAGTCTTGATTTATTATTTTGTTGATTAGGCTTAAGAAAGTGATGGATAAAATGTTACTAATACAGATGAAATGTAAAAGGTGTTGTTGTTATTGTGGAGATCTGGTTGTTAAACATTTACCAACACACCACTGTTCCTTTCCAACTTTTGGTTCAAGATTCCCCCTTGGCTTCCTTCAGCTCCTCTCTTCAGTTAGTGTTCCCTCCTCAGTAACAAGGCCTAAACCCTGGAATTTTCCAGTCTAGCCAGACAAGATGTCTTTTCAGATTAGGAAGGGGGGGTGGTGGCTGTGAGCTGAGGTAGTGGGGTGTGTGTGTGTGTGTGTGTGCCTGCAGGTGGTGAGCAGGGAGGCCAACAGGGTTACAAAGTCAAAATGGGAGGTTCTGACACAGACAGAGCCCAAGGAGCTGGGAGGACGGGAGAGCGAGAGCAGGCCACGCTTGGCCTTCGGCTGAGATGGTCTCCTAGAAATACTGAACGGGAGGAGGCAAGCAGGCTAGGTTGCTGGTGGGGGACGGGCCATCCTGAGAAAAGCCGCCACTGCTCCCCAGAGTTTGGGGAGCAGAAAGTATCCAGAAAAGAGGCTGAGTCGAGGGCAAGGCAGATGGATCCGGGTGTGGCGTGTGTCTGTAGCGGGAGCAGAGCTGGGAAGAAGCAGGAATAGAATGGGGGAGGGTAGCGGTTGTAACTGGACTCTGAGTAAAAGAGCTGAAATCTCCCGGCCAGAGACAGGTGTTGGGGGTCTTCCCTGTGCTTCCTCCGAAGGGCTGTCCCTGAGCGCTGGCCCCTGAGCTGTGCTCTTTCTCCAAGGAGAACCCCACTTGATCCGGCAGCCCCAGAGCTCTCCCCGGGATGTCTGAGACACAGAAGGCCCTCCCATTTGTATCCCCTCAAAGGGGTGTCCCCGGCACCTAGCTAATGGTCAGTGCGTCTCTGGCTTCTCCCGCCTCCCCCCAGGTGGCGTCCCCTGGAGGAGGGGGGGCTATGGGGGGCTCCCGCCCCGCCCTCGCGTAGGGACATTCCCTCCCCTGGCCCCCCTCCAGCCCCTCCCTCCCGCTCTGCCCCTCCCCTCCCCCAGCTCTAGCGGGCCGCGTCTGCAGGGCCGGACCCCCCGGGCTGGGCTCGGCCCGGCCCCTCGCAGTGTCGCCGCTGCCGCCGCCGCCGCCCCGTTTGCTGACGAGGAGGCCCCCGGCCGGGGCCCTGGGCGCCGGGCATAAAACGGGCCCGGGCCGGGGTTGGGGCCGGAGCCGCCGTCCCCGGGCAGCGGAGCCGCCTGGAGCCCGCGTCTAGGCACCGTCTGCCCGCCCTGTCCCGCCCGGCCGGCCGCCGCTGTAATGCCCGGCCAGCATCGCAATTCCCCGCTCAGCTCGGCCCAGCCCCGTCCCCGGCCCGGCCTCGGAGAGATCCCGGCTGGCCGGCCCGCCCGACCTCCTCTCCTCGCGTCGCCCGCCCCACCCGGCCCGGCCCAGCCCGGGGGCTGCCTGCCCTCGCCGGCCAGCGTCATGCGTAGCCTCCCGGGTCCGCCGGCTCGGTTTCTACTTTTCGGGCTCCTGGTGCTGGGGTCTCGGGCAGCCCGCGGCTCCGGCCCCGAGCTCCCCCAGCTGCCCATCCGGCCCGAGAAAGAGCCGCTGCCCGCCCGGGGTTCAGCAGGTAGGTGGCCACGGGTGGCGCAGGTGCCCGACGCTGCTGCGGGCACGGGACTAGGGGGCACGTCTGGCACGAGGCGAGGCGAATCGAGGCGAGGCGAGGAGAGGAGAGCGGGAGCTCGGAGGGGCGAGAGGACGTCAGCTGGTCGGCTCTAGGGAGGGAATAGCCTCAGGGCAGGAGGGAGATGGGCAGGTAGGTAGCGGCTGCCATCTGAATGCCCATCTTGCAGGCTGTTCCTTCGGGGGAAAGCTCTATGCCCTGGAAGAGACGTGGCACCCGGACCTGGGGGAGCCCTTTGGGGTGATGCGCTGCGTGCTGTGCGCCTGCGAGCTGGTGAGTGGTTCCTGGGGCACGAGGGACCTTAATTGATGGGCAAGGGTCTGGGAAGCCGCAGTTTGGGTACCATGATTTGGAGGACCTCAGACTGCCGGGAGCGGAGATGTGGTGGTGGTGATGGAGCGGGGTGGGGGAGGTACCAGTCCTCCAGGGCACATTTTGTGGACTACCTCCGCGAGTATGTGGGGAGCACGAGAGAGGGAGGGTGCCCAGGTTTCTTCCCTTCCTTCCTCATCTCAGGGCACTGGGGTCTTCGGTTGGTCTCTATTGAACCTCCGTAATTCCCGACCGCCCTGTCTGTTCTCCCTCCTCCCCGTCCCGGATGCTTGGAGGAAGGCCGCCCCCATCTCGCCCCCAATACCCCAAGCGGACTCTCTAGTCTCTGGACTGTCCCCCACCCCGGTCCTGACCGCTTTCCCTTCTCGTCTCCGCTTTGGCCGCAGCCCTCTTGGGGTCGCCGTGGCAGGGGTCCAGGACGGGTGAGCTGCAAGAACATCAAACCCGAGTGTCCGGTGCCCAACTGCGGGCAGCCTCGCCAGCTGCCGGGTCACTGCTGTCAGACTTGCCCCCCTGGTAAGGCCCGCCCCCGAGGCCCAGGCTCCGCCCCCCATTCCCCCAGTGCCCAGACCGGCTGATCCTTGTTCCATTCCCTCGCCCCTACTGCTCGCTGGCTTCAGGGCGGAGCCAGGGCCACGGAGTTCTTCCTCCACTCCACCTATACCCCTGTCGGGGTGGCAGCCCTTGGGAGGTTGGGGGAGGAGGTGGTCCCAGGGGACCCTCCCCCTTCTGCGCCTATCCGCTGTTCTTGGCTGGGCCGAAGCTTTTTTGATTCTTTCTCTTCGATCCTCCTCCGCTACTGACCAGAACTGACCCCTCCCGAAAAGCAGCACTCTGCTTCGGCCTTCGAGTACCCTCGGGACCCGGAGCATCGCAGCTACAGCAGCCGCGGGGATCCTGGAGCTGAAAAGAGGGCCCGAGAGGATGGTCACACGGGTAAGGGACTGGCACGATCAGGGGCCTGGCGGGAGGATGTGTGCGGGCAGGCGCACGGGGTGGGGGGGACGGAAATGGGTGGCTATTGGCAGAGCCACGGAGGGCGCTCAGGGCCCAAGGGGGCTCAGCTTTGGGGGCCTGGAGAAGCGAGGTTCCTGAGTAGGGCTCAGGGCTCCTCCCTCCCTGCAGACTTTGTGGCGCTGCTGACTGGCAGAGGGTCGCAGGCAGTAGCCAGAACCCGGGTGCTGCTGCTGCGGTCCACCCTGCGTTTCTCCGTCTCCTACAGAGGGTGAGTTGAGAGGGTGCAGGGTCCACCGAAACTAGGGTGCTAGATTGTGCTGGTGTGGTGGTGCCTGAGGGAAAAGCAGCTCAGATCCGGGTAGCCGATCGGGAACCTAGGGAGGAGTTGACAAGGGGGCAGAGGGCACCCTAGGAGCTCCTTGCCTCCCTACCCCTCTCCTTCCACTCTGCAGGCTGGACCGCGTCACCCGAGTTCGATTCACAGACCCAAGTGGCAACATTCTGTTTGAGCACCCTGCTCCCCAAGCCCAGGATGGTTTGGTGAGACCTTTCCCCAGACCTGGACGCTGTCCTGCCCCTCCCCGACCTGCCTGCTCCCTGGGTCAGGCTGCAGGACTAGGGTAGGGGTGGAGGTTGGGAGAGGGGTGGGGGTGGTTTGATTGGTGCCAAGAGGACCTTGTCCATTTGCTTATCAAATCAGAGGATCATAGATTTAAAGCTGGAAGAACCCTTCCAGACCACCTTAGCCCAACCCTCGAATTTCCTAGCTAAGGAAGCAGAAGGTCAGAGAAAGGAATGACACAGGTAGTAAGCTGGGTCTGAGTTTTCATTCAGGTTTATGAGTCTAAATTCAGGGCTCTTTCCTAAAAGTCTTCATCCGCCTGTGCCTGGGTCCCACTCCAGTCTGCTTGTTTGGGGTGCTGTCTATTCACATCTCTCTCTGTGTCTCTCTGTCTCTTTCTCTGTCTGTCTCTCCATCTGTCTACTACAGGTCTGTGGGATGTGGCGGGCACTGCCCCGGCTCTCCCTTCGGCTTCTTCGGGCTGAGCAGCTGCACGTGGTGCTGGTCACACCCACTCACTCCTCCGGTGAAGTCTGGGGGCCCCTGATCCGACACCGGGCATTGGCTGCAGGTGAGGACTGTTGAGGGGGGGGGCAGAGGGGGAACCTGTGAGACGCTGAGCCCTAGCTTGGAGAACATAATTGCCTCATGACCCCTGTGCATGATTCCTGTTACTTCCCTGACCAAAACACCCCTCTCTGGCCACCTTCCCTCTCTATGTGTTATTTTCCGCTATTAGAATGTAAGCTTCTTGAGGGAGGGGCCCTTTTGCTTTTTGTATTTGTATCCTCATCTCTTTGTGCAGTGCCTGGCACACCATAAATGCTTTATTTGTCCATCCATCCATTCATTCATTCAAAGGGAAGCCCTAGTCTCAGCAGAGGGGGGATCTTTTTGCCCCCCCCCCCTTTTGAGTCAGTGCTGGAGAGATATGGGTTGGGGTGGGAAAAGGGGAGGCCTGCTTTGAAATTCCTTTCCTCCCCCTGTACCCAGAGACCTTTAGTGCTATCCTAACCTTAGAGGGTTCACCCCAAGCCAACACTGGTGGGATCGCCCTCCTCACCCTGAGTGATACAGAGGACTCCCTACACTTCCTCCTGCTTTCCCAGGGCCTACTGGACTCTAAGAATGGTGGTGAGTGAGAAGAACTGGGGGAAGGCCCTCGACAGGGTTTGAGGAAGACACTACCTGCAGGAAGCCTCACATCTTTCTTCCAGGGAGCCAGGAGGGAGGAGGGGGGAGGGCATGAGTATCTAGACCCTGGTCAAGGGGCCACGTATAGAGCAGACAGGCCCCCCATCCATGTTTCTTCAGGATCTTTCCACACTCCCCTTCGGCTGCAGATTCAACATGAGGACCAGCTCCTCCGAGAGCTCCAGGCCAACCTCTCTGCCCATGTAAGTGCCCATGCCTGTCCTACTAGCCCTCTCCCTCTGGCCCCAGCTCTGCCCTTCCATGCTCTCCCTCATTCTGTCTCCAGGAGCCTGGCTTTGCTGAGGTATTGCCTGACCTTACGGCTCAGGAGATGCAGTGGCTAGCTCTGGGAGAGCTTCAGATATCCCTGGAGAAGAAGGAGGGCCCCGGCCCCCGGATCAGTGGGCATATCACTGCCAGGCAGAGCTGTGACAGTGAGTAACTGGCTGCCTGGGGCCACAGCTGGAGGGGCAATGGCTCTGGGAGAGGGAGTGCTAGTGGGTTTTAAGATCAATAGGAAGATGATGGAGGTGGAAAGGCCCATCCCAGTCCTGAGTGGGGAGAAGGCAGTGGGGAAGGCAAGGTAGCATCTCGCTGAGTCTTCAAGCCTGGATTGAAGTTATAGGCCAAACCATTGGGACTCATTCAGCAGAGTTATGGTCACGATCACGGCCTGAGTCCTTCCTACCCCACTCCTCTCCATCTTTGTGTTTTTTCAAAGCCCTGCAAAGTGTCCTGTGTGGTGCAGATGCCTTGGTGCCGGTGGAGACTGGTGCGGCAGGCTCAGCCAGTCTCAGGCTTCTGGGGAATGGCTCTCTGCTTTATCAGGTTAGGGGCTGCCAGGAGGGAGTCGGAGGACAGCCAGCTGAGATGGAGGCTGGGCATTTGAGGGTCTGGGCTGGATGTGTTTCATGTTCTGGCTGGAGGTTGGAGACTTTGGGTTCCTGACCCTCTTCCCCTCTGTGTCTTGTCCCTGGCCCACAGGTGCAGGTAGTTGGCACAGCCAGTGAGGTCACAAGTGTGACCCTGGAGACCAAACCTCGGAGGAGAAACCAGCGCAGTGTTCTGTGCCAAATGACCAGAGGCCAACAAGAAGGGCATATGGTGAGGGGATCCTAGGGAGCGCAGGGCTGGGATGCAAGTTCAGAGGAGCTCTCCCCTGGGCTGAGGAGGCTTAATGAGGGCTTCATTTATTTTTTTAAAGATTTTTTTTTTTTGGCAAGGCAATCGAGGTTAAGTGGCTTGCCCAGGGTCACACAGCTAGTTGCGTGTCAAGTGTCTGAGGCAGGATTTGAACTCAGGTCCTCCGGACTCCAGGGCCAGGACTCTATCCACTTTGCCATCTAGCTGCCCCTGAGAGCTTCATTTTTTTAAAATGAAGTTTTATTTATATCTTTTGCTTTTACATCACCTAAATCTCCCAATATATCCTTCCCCCTTCCCCTCCTAGAGAGCCATCCTTTGTAATGAAGAA
The DNA here is from genome assembly GCF_011100635.1 of Trichosurus vulpecula. Taxonomy (NCBI): domain Eukaryota; kingdom Metazoa; phylum Chordata; class Mammalia; order Diprotodontia; family Phalangeridae; genus Trichosurus; species Trichosurus vulpecula. The sequence goes on from NC_050579.1 coordinate 15,067,550, forward strand.
GAAAAAAGAGGAAAAAGGAAAGAAAAGTGCATCAAAACTAACCAACTCTGAAAAAGTCTGATATTTTATGCAGTGTTACATTCACCCCAGAGTCCCCCACCTCTGCATATACAATGAGGGGTGTATATGCATGTGTATGTGTGTGTACATGCATGTGTGTGTATGTTGTGTGTATATGCTCAGATCCTAAAGGCTTCTTCTTTATCTCTGCTGACCCTCTCCTCTCCATCCCACCCCATGGGCTCTCCCTCCCCTGCCTGGCTTTGCCAGGTACTGGGCATGTGTCCAAGTCTAGGTGCCCGGGGAGTTCACATGCTGCTACAGAATGAGCTGTTTCTGAATGTGGGCACCAAGGACTTCCCTGAGGGAGAGCTACGTGGGCATGTTGCCACTGTGCCCTATAGTGGGTACACTGCCCGTCAAGATGGTGAGTACCACAGTGCTTTCCCTCACTCCATTCCTGGTTTGCCCCTGCAACCTTATGGTCAGGAGGGTGAAGTGTCTGACTTTCAAGGCATGTGGGTGGGCACCATGGGACAGAATCTCCCTGTAGGAAGCAGGCTGAGGTTGGTGCTCTGGGTTATGAAAGCTCCTCTTCTTACCTTGTGCACCCCTCTCTTTCTAGTGCTTCCTGTGCCCTTGGCAGGCGCTCTGGCCCTGCCCCCCATACGAAGCCAGGCTGCAGGGCATGCCTGGCTTTTCCTGGATGGGCACTGCCACCTGCATTATGAGGTCCTGCTGGCTGGGCTCAGTGGTTCTGAGCAGGGCACTGTCACTGTCCACCTCATTGGCCCCCCTGGCCTTCCAGGGCCCCAACGCCTGCTGAAGGGATTCTATGGTCCTGAGGTGAGTGAATTCATTGAGGATTAATGGGGAGCATTATGTGGGCAAATAAGGAATGGTCCATGGCCCTCCAGGGAGTGAGGAATATGGATTTCATCAATTCTACACTAGCTGGGCCCCTTGTAGGGGAGAAGGAGGGCTGGTGGCCCAGGTGCAATGGAAAGATCCTGGATTTGTACTTGGAGGTCCTGGCTTGGAGTCTTGCTGATGCACCTTGTGACCTTATCATCTTGGGCATGTCCCTTCCCCTCAGCTTATTTTCTGCTCTGTGAAACCAGAGGGTTAGACCAGAAAACCTCTCATTCATTGACAGAGTTGGGAAGATGTTGGCCTTAGAGGTAAAGGCTCTATTCTGTGTGATATTGAGAACACTGGACTTGGAATTGGAGGACATGGGTTCAAGTCCTGACTTCACTTACCATGTGTGTCACCTTGACCAAGTCACTTTCTCTGTACCTCAGTTTCCCTATCTGTAAAATTAAGGGGTTGGACTTGATGGCATTTGAGGTCCCTTCCAGCTCTGTGTTTCTGTGTTTGTAGGCCCAGGGGATTGTCAAGGACCTGGAGTCTGAGTTACTGCATCACCTGTCCCAAGGCATGGCCTTCCTGCTGGTCAGCACCAAGAGCAGTCCCCGTGGGGAGCTTCGGGGACAGGTAGGCTTTGTGGCAGCCCAGGGAGAGGGAATGGGAGGGAGCAGACTTCTGGATTTATCCACTGGCGATTTTTATCCAACCAGGTGCACATCCCCAACCAGTGTGAGGTGGGCAGCCTGCGGTTGGCAGCACCCCTGCCTGAAAAGGTGGCTCCTGATCTGACGGTGGCTGCGGCACCCATGAGATTCCTAAACCCTGAAGCACCAGATGTGGTAGCGTCTGCGATGCCTGCGTCCATGGGCCCAATGGAGGCCCAGCCCATGCCAGAATCTTCTGTGTCAGCAGTCTCTAAGACGGGTGGGGGCGGACACCTCCGTGATCCCAACACTTGTTTCTTTGAGGGGCAGCAGCGCCCCCATGGAGCCCGCTGGGCTCCCAACTACGATCCAGTCTGTTCTCTCTGCACCTGTCAGGTAAGGCTGCTGGATAGGGGGAGATTGGGAAGGAGGTAACAGGGGTGAGGTGAAGGAGGGATTGGAGATTAGGGAGGCTAGTGGGTTCACTCCCCCCTTTGCCATCTCTCCTGACAGAGACGAACAGTGATCTGTGACCCTGTGGTGTGTCCGCCCCCGAACTGCCCTCACCCTGTGCAGGCTCCAGACCAATGCTGCCCCGTTTGTCCTAGTAACCAAATAGGGATGGGGGGAGGTGGAGGAACAGAGGAGAGCAACAGGAAGTGGGAAGGGGGAAGAGGGAAGTTTGGAGGACAGGAGGGAATTGACCCTCCACTCTCTGCCTCTTTGACTGCAGAAAAATCGGACGTTGGAGACAGGCAAGGGCTGGATCGGAGTCGGGACCCGGGAGAAGGTGATGGAGGATTTGGGGTGGGAGATGGGAGCCGCTGGCGGCTCTAGGAGATGGGAGGGGAGGGGAACAGAAAGGTATGAGAGCAGTGGGTGTGCAAACTGGTCATTAAGGAAACCAGTTTTGTGGGGGGCAGATCAAATCCACCTCCTCCAGTTCTCTTGAATTTCCCACCCTCCTTCTGCCCCAGCCCCCAGCCCATCTGCTCCAGCAGGCCCTCACCTTCTCTTGTCTGGACTCTGGGTAGCAGACTTCTAACTGGTCACCTTCAACGTACTTCAACTAAAGCAACATTTCCTGCGCATAATTAGTGCTAGATGGATGTTCACCAGTGTTATTATCACTGTCCCACCTTGGCAAAGAGGCAGAAGGAGGCGCCTTGTCGTGGTTCTTCTTTGGGGCCCAGTTTGGTGATGAGAGTCTTTCCACCTTGGGCTTCAGTTATTTCACTGCCGTCCTCTCCATCTGCATTGTGGTCATTGCTGTCTATGTTGTTTTCCTGGTTCTGTCAACTTCACTCTGTTTCAGTGTCCAGAAATCTTCCCAGGTTTCTCTGTTGTCATTTTCCTCCTCATTTCTTACAGCACAACGTTATTCCATTCTGTTCATGCACCACAACTTGCTTAGCCATTCTCCAGTTCATGGGCATCTACTAACAGAGGGAGAGAGAGAGAGAGAGAGAGACAGAGAGAGAGAGAGAGAGAGAGAGAGAGAGAGAGAGAGAGAGAGAGAGACAGAGACAGAGACAGAGACACACACACACAGAGAGACAGAGACACAGAGACAGACAAACACAGACAGAGACACAGAGACAAGAGAGATAGATAGAGAGAGACAGAGACAGAGACAGAGACACACACAGAGAGAGAGACAGAGACACAGAGACAGACAAACACAGACAGAGACATAGAGACAAGAGAGATAGATAGATAGAGAGAGAGACAGAGACAGAGACAAAGAAAGAGAGACAGAGACAGAGAGAGAGAGAGACAGAGACACAGAGACACACACACACACACAGAGACAGAGACACAGAGACAGACAAACACAGACAGAGACACAGAGACAAGAGAGATAGATAGAGAGAGACAGAGACAGAGACACACACAGAGAGAGAGACAGAGACACAGAGACAGACAAACACAGACAGAGACATAGAGACAAGAGAGATAGATAGAGAGAGAGACAGAGACAGAGACAAAGAAAGAGAGACAGAGACAGAGAGAGAGAGAGACAGAGACACAGAGACACACACACACACAGAGACAGAGACACAGAGACAGACAAACACAGACAGAGACACAGAGACAAGAGAGACAGAGACAGAGAGTGAGCTAGCAAGAGAGACAGAGACAGAGAAAGAGAGACAGAGACAGAGAGAGCAAGAGACAGAGAGACAGAGACAGAGAGAAAGAGAGAGATAGGCAGAGAGACAGAAACAGAGACAGAGAGAAAGAGAGAGATAGACAGGCAGAGAGACAGAAATAGAGATAGAGAAACAGAGACAGAGAAAGAGACAGAGAGAGCAAGAGACAGGGAGAGAGAGCAAGCAAGGAGGAGAGAGAGACAGAGAGAGAGAGAGAGAGAGAGAGAGAGAGAGAGAGAGCCACAGAGACACACAGAGAGAGACAGAGACAGACAAACACAGACAGAGACACAGAGACAAGAGAGATAGATAGAGAGAGAGAGACAGAGACAGAGAGAGACAGAGACAGAGAGAGAGACAGAGACAGAGACACAGAGACACACACACACAGAGACAGAGACACAGAGACGGACAAACACAGACAGAGACACAGAGACAAGAGAGACAGAGACAGAGAGTGAGCTAGCAAGAGAGACAGAGACAGAGAAAAAGAGACAGAGACAGAGAGAGCAAGAGGCAGAGAGACAGAGACAGAGAGAAAGAGAGAGATAGACAGGCAGAGAGACAGAAATAGAGATAGAGAAACAGAGACAGAGAAAGAGACAGAGACAGAGAGAGCAAGAGACAGGGAGAGAGAGCAAGCAAGGAGGAGAGAGAGACAGAGAGAGAGAGAGAGAGAGAGACAGACAGAAAGCCAGAGGGAGCCAGAGAGAGCCCTAATAGCTGTAGGGATGAAGAAAGGTCTCATGTAGGAGTCAGCGTAGGAGCTGTGCTTTAAAGGAATTGAGAGAAGCTACAGGAAGCCAGAAGTGAAGACAGAATGCATTCCAAATATGAGGGCCCACCTGGGCAAAGGCCTAGGTGGAAACAGGAGATGGAATGTCATGCATGGGGATAGTAGACCAGTTTGCCTAGAACAGAGAGCATATGAAGGGAAATAATAGGAAATAAGGTTAGGTGGAAGTCATCTAGTGGAGTCCTATAAATGTCAGGCTAAAGATTTTGCATTTTATTCCAGAGCTAACAGGGATTCAGTTTAGATTTTTGAGTAGGGAAGTGGCATAATCAGAAATGTATTTTGGGAATACAGTTTGTTGGCTCTATGGAAGATGGCAAGGGGAGAGACTGGGAAGGAGGGAGAACAGTTAGACCACAGTCCAGGAAAGAAGTGGTTGTGTTAGTGGAGAGAGGAGAATGAGCGTGAGAGACGAAGTTAGAATTGGCAAGATTCGGCAACTGACTGAATATAGAGGTTCTGTGGATTCAGACTTAGGCCGCTGGAAGGATGGGGGTGGCCTCCGCAGAAATCGGTCACCTTGGATTGGGTTTGAGATGCCTGTGACAGGACATCAGTTTCCCCATCTGTAAATTGAGAGGGTTAGACTAGATGGTCTCGGAGATCCCTTTCAGCTTGAGGGTTGATCCTATGGTCCTCTCTCTCTCTTCTCCACTCTGTCCTTTACTGGCTGCCCAAATCATCTTCTTAAGGCACACATCTGATCACACCATTGCTCTGCTCCAAAGCCTCTCCCGGCTCCTTACTTTCTCTCACCTCTTGAGCCTAGCATTTAAGGCCTCCTGGTGTCTGGCTCTTATTTCCCTTTCCACATTACACCCCAGCCTTGCTTTCCAGTCTCCCTTCTTGTCCTGCCCGGTCTTGCCTCTGGGCTTTTACTTGTGCAGGAAGGAGTTCCATCTCATTGCTGCTTGTTGAAGCCCTTCCTTCTTTCAAGACCCAACTCCACTGCCGCCCCTTCCAAGAAGCCTTGCCTAATCTCCCCCAGTTTAAAGCAATCTCTCTGCTTTCTCCTAATTCTTTCTATAGCCCTCTCTTCTGCACTCACCGCATTCTACCTTGACCTACTAATTTGTGACCCCTCCTTCCCCACTGAGAACTATAAGTTCCTTGAGGACACAGTCTGTTGTTTTTCCTCTTTGTATTCAGTGAATCAGTGGTCCAACGAGGATTTTTTAAGCTCCTATTTGTGCTGCGAGCTGGGGAAAGAACTGTGGAGCTTATTCTCAGTACCTTGGACAGTGCCTGGGCGCATAGTAGGTGCTTACCAAATGTTTCTAGAATTTAAATTTGACTCGTCTCCAGGATGAAAGATAAAATGCTTTGTTTGGCATTTAAAGTCCTTCGTCTCCCAAGTTTTCTCTTCTTTTTACACTGTTCAACAATCCAGTGAGAAGCGCCTCCTTGCTGCTCCTAGCATGCGGCACTCCATCTCCTGGCTGTCCACCATCTTGGCTTCATTGAAGACAGCTCCGATTCTACCTTCTACGGGAGACCTCTCTTGGCCTCCCCCACTGCTAGTGCCTTCCCTCTGGGATTTCTTCTCATTTGTATTGTATGTACATAGTTACATTAGTACATTAGAATGCAAGTTCCTTGAGGGTAAGGCCTGTGTTTTTGCCTTTTTTTGTATCCCCTGGTCTTAGCACAGTGTCTGGCACATAGTAAGTGCTTAACAGATTTTTCTTGACTGACTGATTTTGGTCTCCCTGAGCCACTCTGGACCTTGGGCCTTGTTTTCTCTCCATAGGCTGCTACTTTGATGGTGACCGGAGCTGGCGTGCTGCAGGGACCCGTTGGCATCCTGTGGTGCCCCCCTTTGGTCTCATAAAGTGTGCTGTCTGTACCTGCAAGGTACTGCCATGCTCCCCAGTTTGTCTCTAAACATGTGACCTTTGGGTCTCCTGTCCCTCAAGGGCCTTAGCATGAGTCAGTAGTGCGCCATGTCCGCCAGAGAAGCTGATTTGATCTTGGGCTGCATCAAGAGAGGGCTGGCCTCCAAGAACAAGGGGTGACAGTTCTGCCGGGCTCTGCCCTGCTCTGACCACATCTGGACTATTGTGTTCAGTTCTGTGTGGCACAATTTAAGGGCATCGACAAGCTGGAGTGTTGGGAGAAGGGCAGCCAGTGTGGCAATGGGCCTGAGTCTGTGTCATATGAAAATTGGTGGAAGGAGCAGAGGATGTTTAGGCTGGAGGAGAGAGAGCAGGGACTCAGGTGGTGGGTGGGAGGTGAGAGTGGGGTGCAAGGGCAAGGATGATTTCTTTGTTTTTATATCCTTGGCATCTGCTGCCATTCTTGAAACATGGTAGGTACTTAATGAATGCATGTTGCTTTGTATTAAGATGAAGTATTTGGGTTAGATGGGGCAAGTGGGCTAGATTTGCCCCTTTCATTCCTCCCTGTCCCCTCCAATCCTGCTGATTCTCCTACAGGGAGCAACAGGGGAGGTGCACTGTGAGAAGGTGCAATGTCCCCGACTGACCTGTGCCCAGCCTATCCGTGCCAACCCCACTGACTGCTGCAAACAGTGCCCAGGTGAGGGAGTCTTTCAGCACCAAATTCCTGGAAAGGGTGCTCTCTGCCCCAAGGGATATCTGGCATTGAGCCTTGGCTGGGAGAGGAAGGGGACCCTTCTCTACCTCTGAACCCTCCTCCTCCCTTGTCTCCCTTCCTCCGTCTGTACAGCGGGGTCTGGATCTCGGGCCTGGCTAGGGGACCCCATGCAGGCAGATGGGCCAAGAGGCTGCCGCTTTGGGGGTCAATGGTTCCCTGAGAGTCAGCGGTGGCACCCATCAGTGCCCCCCTTTGGGGAGATGACCTGTATCACATGCAGGTGTGGGGTGAGTTGTACATATGCATATAGGGGGGTTATAGTAAGAGGGTCACAGAAGAAAGGGCCTAGTGGGGAGGACTGGTATGGGATACATGGAGGGGCACAGAGATTAGGAAGAGAGACAGGAGGAGCCCAGGTGTTGCATCTTCTCCTGCCCCTAGGCTGGGGTGCCTCACTGTGAGAGGGATGACTGTCCCCCTGCCTTGGCTTGTGGCTCTGGGAAGGAAAATCGCTGTTGTTCGCACTGCTTGTCCCGAGGTAAGTGAGGAATCCATGGAGGGGTTCCTGCTGACTTGTAGGGATTCACGCTGAGAGGGGATCCAGGGACTTGGGACAGGAAGAGAAGTGCTGGGAACAGGAAACACACGGGCTACTGTGCCCCACCACCTCTCAATGTGTCTTCTGTAGCCTCTGAGACCAGGATGGAGCCGGAGCTGGAGAAAGAAGCTGGGGACTCATAGGCAACTGACTGAACAAAGCCCGTACAAGAAGGCCCAGGGCATGAGGGGAGTGGGCCGCCAGGATGAGAGAGGGGTGGGTGGGGATTATCCTTTCATCTATGGGAAAACCAATGGCAGCAGGGACCTCGTCTCTGCCACCCCCAGCCCCCACCTCTATTTGGGACTTGTGTCCCAAGCTGGAGCCAGTATCAGGCCCCCACACTGCATTGCCTGCTCTGCCTCTTCCCCCCACCCCACCTCACCAGTTGCCTAAGAGGCTCCTTCCCCTGGCCTTTCGGCCCCTTTGTCCCTCTCTCCTCCCCAGCCCCCTGTATATAGTGCCACTGGCTTTTTGGGATTTTTAATTTATCCTCACTCAGCACAAAGGCCCCTTTTCCCCCCAACCTCACTGTCCTCGCCCTGAGCTGAGCGGAGTCATTACTGGAAATATGTATATTTATTAAAAATTTTTTCAGTTCATGAGTCTGACATTGTCTTTTAGTTGAGGAAGGAAGGGAGAGCCATGGGGTGGGAGCTCTGGGCTGCAGGTCACTTGTGATAGGGGTGAGGTCCCCGACTTGTTAGGGGCTGCTGATTTTTCCTGCTTTCTATTTTCAGAGATTGAAAGCTCAAAGAAAGAGGGAGGAGGCACAGTTTAGGGAGCAACTATGCCTGGCACGGACTTGGGGGCTGTGGTTTGAGGGGTGCAGAGGAAAGCCAGGGAGCAGAATGGGCCATTCCCCACCTTGGCAGGCAAGGCACCTGTCTCCCATCTTCTCCATCACTGTGTCTGTCCCATTGGGGCCTGGGCAGGGGCTACGGCTGGAGCTGTAGCATGCCCTGAGCTCTCTGCCTCCCTCCTGGCAGCTCAGGCAGTGATGGAAGTCCTTGAGCATGCTGGGCGGGCCCCATGAGTAACAGCTTGGCAAAAAGCCTGGCTAACCTGCCGGCTTTGCCAACACACAGACGGGCAGTGAGGACTTCTCACTCAGAGCTGCCCTGGTACAAAACAGGAGCACAGAAGCCTCATAAGCTACAGCTTTCCAAAAGGCTGTATGGATGAAGCTGTCCGGCCTTTTCTCTTTCCTGGAAACCAGCCTTGTTCTGGTCAGGGAGGATAGGCTTGGGCCTAGAATCCACCATGGCCCAGCCTGGGCCCTCAAGGAATCTTGGGCCAGTCACTCATACACAAGCGATGCTTAACTCCAATCCAGTCCAATAAACATTTATTAAGCACCTACTGTATGCCAGCCACTATGTGCTACAATTAATAAAAAAAAAATCAGTCTCTGCCCTGAAGGAGCTTATAATAGAAAGGAAACAACATACAAAAAGAGATTTGAAAGCTGCTCCTGGACCACTGCCCCTAGCCCTAGGACATGAACGACTAGAAGCATGTTGGGCTGTCATGTAGCAGCAGAACTGACTGGCCAGGTGCCTGCTTCCAGCAGCTTAGCTATAAGGGTGGTGTTGACCAGAGGTGGGTCTTAACCTCTGCAGAGACAGGAGGAGAGCTGTGCAAACACCTCACAAACAAAGCAAGAGCTCGTTTGCACAGGGGGCAGCCAGGTGCATAGTGGATGGTGAGAGAACCCAGGTTAGCCCTTGTCTTTTTTTAGCCTAAAATTATTTTTTTTGACAACTTTTCCACATCATCTTCCTTTCCCAATATGTTGCCATTTGTTGTCCTGTTGTTTCAGTCATGACCAACTCTTCATGACCCCATTTGGGGTTTTCTTGGCAAATATACTGGAGTGGTTTGATATTTTCTTCTCCAGCTCATTTTACAGATGAGGAAACTGAGGCAAACAGGGTTAAGTGACTTGACCAGGGTCACACAGCTAGTAAGCATCTGAGGCTGGATTTGAACTCAGATCTTCCTGACTCCAGGCCCAGCACTCTATGTCCTGCACCACCTAGGAGCCTCCTTTCCAACATATTCTCAATTAAAAAAAAAGTTTTATTGATTCATTTCCTTCCCATGTCCCATTTATGTTCCCCTGTATTAACTAGTGCAAAATATGAAAACATTCTGCCTCAGCCTACCACATAAAGTATCAATCTTCCTGGTACTTTTAGGATAGGATCTCAATGGGGACTGTACTAACCCTTGTGTTTCAAAGAAACATGAAAATAATTATTAAGAAGAGACTTGGATATCCTGAGAAAACTGAATGGTGGGACTGTGTTTCAAGAATTGAGGAGAATTCAGAAGCAGAAATGATAGTTAAAGATGACTTGACTATGCTCTTTCTCAAAACAGATACATGGTAAATCCTTATTTATGTTGTTGTTTTGTTGCTGGTTATACTGTTAATAAACAGCATAGCCAGTAACTTTGAAGTTTGTTTAAGCCTAAGAAATGAGGGAGTTTGATATGTAGGGAAAATGAGCAAACAGGATTGTAGGATCGTAGATTTCGAGCTGAAAGTGCCCTTAGTGGTGTTCAAACTTCTCATTTTACAGATGAGTAAACAGAGGTTCAGTGAAGTTAAATGACTTAGGGGAAAAGAAGTTTCTTTAGTTTATCAAATAAATAATATGCAACAGTTTAGCAAACTGTTAAAAAATTGTACTTAACTGTGGTGGGGTCTCAGAGCTAACTAATTAGTGAGAGATGTCATTTTTAGTATTTGAGATGAAAATTTCCCATACCACCCTGATTACCTTAGAAACTGAGATGAGAATACATAAGGAAAATGGACTAGTAGCATGTAAAGAGAAAGGCGATTGTCCAACCTAGGCTACATGTGAAGGTTGGCCCTAACATCTGATATAAATATCCTTGATTTTTATTACTTTTGCTCCCATGATAATGAGTTAAGCACTATACGTAGTCCAACTGTTCGTGATGGTCTATGCTATTATACCATGTTCAGCATGCCTGGGGCGGAGGTGGAATAGCAACTGAAATGTGGCAAGGTTGTGGCAAATCACCTACAAAGACACACTCCAGACTTAGACAAATCCAACTATTATACCCTTTTTACAGAAATAAAGTAAGACACATAATTGGAGAGATATTGGTTATCCATTGTTGGACTATGCAATAGAATGATGTCGTTGCCAAAATTAACTTGCAGGTTTAATACCATACCAATCAAACTCTCAGCGGACAAACAAAAAATGAAATTCCTGAAGCAACGTAAAACAAGAATATGTAGTTCGATGAAAGTTTTTGACTTCCCAATAGAGCAATAACACTGTTATTGATGGCACCCCCTTGGAAGAAGATCTGTCTTCTCAGAAGATGAACGCAGTTACCTTTTTTGGTTAGGGAGTTCTCCTAATTTGGTCTCAGATAAGCTAAGGGACATAACTTCTCTTGCTCTGTTTAACAAAAGGACATTTCTTCGTGACTTAAATCAACAGTACACCCTCGATTGATTTAGCTACCAGGAATTAAGATCGCTCCGTTAATTAACTGGATCTTCTATTCGGGGGATGGAGACAAAGGATACCAGACCAAAGATATTGTGACATTATTCATTGTTTGCTTTTATGACTGCTGAGGCCTTCTACAATGAAAGCGATGGTCTTTCTGGGAGTCTGCCATATTTCCATTGGCCACCAGAGGGCACTTAGCCTACGAGGGCCAAGGCTGCTTTCCTTACCCATGACTTCACTGGAGTTTTTGGTTTTTACAGCTCTGAAGCTGGGCAGGCTTATCTAGTTCAACCCCATTATTTTACAGATGAGGAAACTGAGGCCTGGGGGTTAAATAACTTACCCAAGGTCTCAAAGGTAGTAAATAGCAGAAGCAGGATTTGAAATCAGGCTTTGGAGCCCTTTGTTGACCTTTCCACTGTACAAGAGGCTGAGATAAGGAGCTTGGATTATCTCTCAAGAGTTGGGTCCAAACTCGATCTGGGGACAAAGGGAAATGACACTCAGAATATGCCTACATGATACCCAGGTTCCCCAGTACCTCTCTCAGAAGCCATAGTCCTGGCTGGGCTCCCTTCTCTCAGTTCTCGGCCTGTCGTCATCCCAGAACACAGAGGCTTTCCATATTGTGGTCAGTTGGGTAATTGTATACAGGGCATGATCAGACCAAAACAAGCCCAGAAGGCTCTACCACACGTCAGGCACAAAATAGTCTATTTGGACATTCGGGACAGAGACGTTTCTAGATTTGTGCATCTCACTTTTTTTTTTTTGAGCTACAGATTCTGCTTTGCTCATGGAACACAGCTCCTTCTTTGATGTGGGTATGCCATGCTGGGCAGTCCTGTGCCAGTGTCTCCCATGCCTGACAATCAATTCCAAAGTTCTTGAGGGAGCCCTTGAAAGCATCCTTGTGCCACTTCTTCTGACCTCCATGTAAGTACTTGCCTTGTGCAGGTTCTCTGTAAAATAATCTTTTAGGTAAACATATGTTTGGCATTTGGACAAGGTGGCCAGCCCATTGGAGTTGCGCCCTCTGCAGTAGAGTCTGAATGCTTGGCAGTTCAGCTTGAGAAAGAACCTCACTGCCTGGTACCTTCTCCTGCCAGGTGATCTTCAGAATCTTCCCAAGACAATTCAAATGGAAGTGGTTCAATTGTGGAATCGGGAATGAGCAGCAGTTTAGTAATAGCCCGGGCCTTGTGCAGCCTATTCCTTTCCACCTCTCCAGGGCTAGAGTGTCAGGAGGGGGTGGGCTAGAGCAGGCAGCTCAGCTGGCAGGATCTGGGAAGTGGCAAAAGAGCGAGGGACACTGTCCAAACTGAGGGGAGAGCTCATGTCAATGCCCTGATGAGAAAGGATGGCTCAGAGGATGGAGTCCTTCCTTAAGCTGTGACAATCCAGCCCTTGGGAGCAGATGAGGCAGCTCACTCTGGACCTGCTAACTGTGATAGGGCAGCCAGAGGTCCTGGACATCTTCTGAGTGGGCACGATGGGCGAGGCCCAAGTAATAGATGATCTCCATAGATCAGAGTCTCCTTGGGATCAGGCCCACTCAGAGTTTGTGCTTCTCAGTCTGTTCTTGGCACTGACTTTCTATGACTACATTCATGGGACTTCTGGTCCCTGGTTCTGTTTTCTTTCTTTTTTGGACTCTACTATGAAATGTTGGCATGCCTGGCAATGGCTCTTGGTTGTCCTGGGACAAGAGACCATGGAGCTGGTTGCAGCAGATCTCCAGTGAAGGTCTAGTGAAGGTTACTATCTGCACAGTTAACACCATAGATGAGTTCTACTATCCATCAGTATTAAATAGGTTAGCAATCATGGGCTGGAAAGACCCTAGGAAACAGTATCGCAACATCTGGCAACATGTGACCATGTATACCTTCCTTATCATCAGTGGTCTGGTGGACATAGTGAGTCAGAGCTGGCTGGCCAGGCAGCAGGTGAAGCTGGAGCAGACTGCCTTGGCCTTGGCCTTCCAAGGAACTGCCCTGCACTTCATCTCCCACACTGAGGGGCAAGGATGTCCTGGAAATGTTCCCACCTCTTGTGGTGTTGCCCAACATGCTGATTGCTCTGGTGCTGATGATTGAACTTGGTTTCCTGCCCAGTTGGAGATGTCATGTTCATCACCACCTTCTTCTGCTGGCATTTGATCCTGGATGCTCTGATGATAGCTGGTGTCTATGGGCTCTGCAGCCTCTGGCATCATCGGTACCCACCTCAGCAGGGGTCAAAGAGGGTGGGGTACCAGCTGCGCCCCACAGATTCCATCACTGAGGACCTAAAGAAACTGCTGCCTGAGATGAATCGGGCGGATGGTAGGATCTAGGCTGTGAGACAGTTATGCACTGTGCCTTTTCTCCATCATGGAATGAATATTCCTAGAACACTTCCTTGGTGTGGAGCATAGCAGAGAACCTTTCTCCAGCCAGGAAGGATGGGTTTTCTTCAATAAAAAGGACAGCTCTGATCCAAACTTCTTGCTTTGTCTGGCTTTATGTGAGTGCAGTTTCTTGACTCTCTCATGGGGATTTCTGAAAACGGGGTGAGTGAGGAGGAGGACTGAGGACTGTCTTCTGACAGCTTGAGCCATCTGGCCAGAGGGAGTCACAGTACGATAGAGAAGGTGGCAGGGATGGCTTCCCCTAAGGCAGAGGAGAACAGGCTCCAAATCCCATCTCTCACACTTTACTGCCTGTGTGACCTTGGGCAAGTCACTCTAAGACCCAGTTTCTTCAGCTTTAAAATGCAGCTCATCCACACAGGACCTGCTGTGCAGGGTGGTTGAGAGATCCAAATGAGGGGACTGGTGCAGAAAGCTTTGCAGATGTGAAAGCCCCATAGAAGACTTTGCTATAGTTGGTATGGATTGATGGGCACAAATTGGGGGTGGTGCTCTGTGGGTCCCTGCTTAGCTATTTCCACCAGAGGGAAAGGGGAATGCAGTCCTCTGTGGGTGGGGTGCCAGGGAGGTAAGAGATCTTTCTCCCAGGCAGCCTTAGCACAGTGAACAATTGTCTGCCTTTATAGTCAGGCTGTGAAAGAGGATCTGCCTCTCTGTCTGATGAATGGCATCTCCTTAACCAGACTCCCCCAGCACCAGTCCCTTGCCCTGGGAGGTCTTCTCTGTCTGCTGGCCTCCACAACCCACTCATTTCCTGGGTTTCTTATGTTCTGTCCACAGCCTGTACCTTTTTCTCAGTGGGTCTGGTGTTTGCCAGGGGAGAGTCAAGGCAGGGGGAGGAGGAAGAGAGCCAAGGTGAGCAGGAAATGAGGAAGATGGGAGAGAGAAAGAAAAAGAAGATGGGCCAAGAGACAAAGGAGAAAGCAGCTGAGCAGTCATGAAGGAAGAGCTGGGGGAGAATCAGGAATGGGAAGCAAAGACAACTGGGAGCCCAGACACAGAAGGGTGGAGTCAAGCCTAGAGTGGGGCCAGGAGGGTGCCAGGTAGGCCCTCTGGGGAGAGGGCTTTATTATATTTTGTGGGGGGGACTGTAGCAAGGCATTTGGAATCAGATGGGCTGAGTTTGAACAGCAGCTTTGGGATGTTGGGCAAGTGATTTCCTTTCTCTGAGTGAAGAAGCATCCACTATGTTTCAGGAGCTGTGCCAGGCACTAGGTGTACTGCACTATGCTCTAGCAATATCATGGCAGCAGCCATCCATTTCCTTAGTAGGCTATTGGATATCTCCCAAATTGAGGAGCTCATCTTCTAACATAACTTCTTTGATCACTTTAGTACCATCCATGGGGTTTTCTTGGCAAAGATACTGGACGGGTTTTCATTTCCTTCTCTAGTGCATCAGCTTTTGTCAGAACTTTCCACCATGACCTGTCTCTCTTGGGGAACTCTGGCCTTCATGGCCTGGCTCCTAGTTTTGCTGAGGCACACCAGCCCCTCTGCCACAATAAAACAGTGATCCAGGAGGGAATTTTCACCTGGAACCACCAGAAGCAGTTTGCTGTACAAGAGCCAAGGTTCCTTTGCTCCTAGGCTCAGTGACCATTTATTGGGTCTGTTACAGTGGGGATTCTCTTGGAGTATTGGTTGGTCTCAATGGCTACTGAGCCCCTACTCTCAGATTCCACTTTTCCTTTTTGTAACTTTCCCTTATTGCACTGAGTTCTGCCCTCTGGGGCCAAATAGAACCAAGTGAATCCCATTGCTGGGACTTACCTGTCAAAATACTTGAATGAAAGTCAAAGTCAAAATGAACAAATGAAAATACAAGAAGTCCTTTATTAAGATCTTCTTATGTGCCAGAAACGATGCTAAAGTGCTAGGGATACTGACAGAAATAAACAAGGTAGCCCTTGCCCTCAGGGAGCTTGTGTTCTAATTGGGAAAGACGAAACACATCAGGAAGGGGTGTTTCAGACAGATGAATGATTGTTTTGTCCTGAAGAGGAATGGTGGTGCTGGTCAGAGTCCTGTTCTCTGAGCCAGAGTTGGAAAGTAGACGAGAGGGGGGGTTGCTACATGTCACAGTAGAGCAAAGAGAAGGCTGGGAAGTGGTAGGGAGGGCTTGAGCCTCTTCTGTATGATAAGGTGAAATGGCCACCTATGAGATCCCAGGGCTATGCGTTGGGCCTTTCCGTTCTGGTTGGAAGTGGAGGGAGGCAACGTGGCATAGAGATGGCTGGGAGGTGGTAGCGAGGGCTTGTGACCCAATAAGAAAAGATGAAATGCTCACCTATCAGAGAGCAGGGTTACAGGGAAAGGACTGTCAGTTCCAGAAGGAGGTGGGATGATCACATTAAAGTGCCCTGGACCCTATCACCAGTTATCCAACGGATTTCTTGTGATGCTGTAATGGGGGATTGCCCGATAAGAGCCCAGTCTTGGGAGCATAGGTATGTTTGGCGAGCCTGTTTGTTGGAATATTCAACAGAAGGCCTCACTCTCTACTTTGGATCATGTGCAGGTAGTTTTCTCACAACTGTTTCTGGTCTATTTACTTGGTGCCTTTTTGATTGGCTGCTGATTCAGAAAAGAGCGTGCATACAAAAGATTCCCATGGGGGCAATTCCATCTGTTTCCCACTTGGCTGCATCTGAGTGAGAAGGCTATAAGTGGGATGCTGAAAACCTCCAGGTAGGGAGAGCACCTGTCCTGCTCTCCCTTTCCCTCCCCCCAGGTTGACATGAAACCATGAACACATGGTCCTGCTCTTCCTTCTGTTCCTCTTTCCTAAATGTTAGCGATGGAATGGACCAGGCTGGGACCACGTGAACTTCAAAGGTTAGGAGAGAAGAGGAGTTTTGGGAACTAGAGTCCATACCAGAGTCTGAGGGCAGCCAGGGCCAATAAGAAGGTGTCTTGAAGTGGCCTCCTTGACCCAGCCCAGCCATAGTGACCAGAAGCTGATTCCTGCAAGCAAGGGAGAAACTATGCCCATCAGCTGTGCCAACTTTGGAAGAGAACTTGGTAGGTCAAATGCTTTCAGTTTGAGGCAGTCTCCCCAGGGACCAAGGAGGTCTAGGGTGTAGTGTGTCCCTGCTTCAGGGGATTGTGTTTGTACTTCAGCTCTTTTGTGGAACCTAGGTGATGTTAATCAGTACAGTGATATAGGAGTGCCAGTCAACTGTACTGATGATACTGAGAAGATATTGACTGGGTGACTGGCATCATGGAACTTACTGGAATGGGGCTTTGATCGGATAGTGGTAGAACTCCAACCTCCCAATTCCTCAGGTGTATTGCTAGAGACAAAGGAGGCAGATGGAGCCGATAGCCCTCTGGGAATCCAACTTAACAGTGTGAGTGTGAGTTAGGATAAGAATCTGCCAAGTCCAACAGGCTACAATTTTTACATACCTGGAGTGTTTATAGGGTTTGAAAGTTGGCAAAGTACTTTCTAAACATTCCCTCATTTGAGCCTTCCAATGACAAGGTAGGCTGTGTGGCACTATTATCTTCACTTCAAAGATGAAAAAACAGGATCAGAGATGCCATGTGCTTGAGTGTAAGACCTTGTCCAAGGTCACCCAGTTAGCAGCTAGCCCAGGAAGGAGTTAAATCGCTGATTCTTGCCTTCAAGCCCAGCCCCATTCACTTTGCCACAGTCCGTTGTGCTGCGAGGACTGCATGCTGCCCTTAAGGCACAGAGGCTTCCATTGGCATTCGTCAGAGGGTGCCATGTGTGGGGGAGAAAAGAGGGAGAAGAGAGGAGCTTGGAAAAAGAAAATGAGAGAAGAATCAGAGAGGAAGCAAGAGTGTGAGCACGTGAAAGGGGATAGAAGGAAGACTGATTGGTTCGAAAGAAAAATACAGCCAAGCAACAACGATTGGTCTGACAGGTGCTGTCAGGAAGGAAGACAAGGGATGCCAGACCTGGCGGGTGAATTTCATATTGTGCTGATAACATCTGATGGTATATATTATTATAGTCTCAGTTCTTTTTGGTGTTGTATGTGCATGTGCTTAAACCCATTTAGGAACTCCAACCCAATTCCTTCCTGTCTCTTCAGGGTTAGCGGGACTAGAGCAGGCAGCTCAGCTGGCAGGATCTGGGAAGGTGGAGAAGAGCCAGGGCCATTGGCAGAACTGAGAGGAGAGCTCCTGTCAATGCCTTGGTGAGGGAGCATGCCTCAGAGGATGGAATCTTTCCCTGAGCTCTTCTGGTCCCACCCTTGGGAGGAGCCCAGGAAGGTGTGGAGTCAACTTAGATGCAGATTCGCTGAGTGGGCAGGATGGGCAGGATCTTTCTCTCTCTGACACATTCAGCTTCTGGTTGGGAGCAGTAGCTTAGAATTTGTGCTTCTCAGCTTTGTCCTTGGTTTTGGGGCTCTGATGGGTGACTTGGTAGGCCACCTGATTCCTGGGGTGTTTTTGGTTTCCTTTGGACTCTATTATGCTTGGCTGGCTTCGTTGGCCATCCTGAGGGGGCAGCGGCTCCTGGTTCCACCGCTTCCTCCCCGGGATAAGAGGCTACGGGGCTGGCTCCAGCAGCTCCCCATTGAGGGTTTGCTGAAGACTGCTGTCTCTATCCCTGCCATCCTGGGCTCTTTCTTCTTTCCAGTGGGCTCAAACAGGTTTGCCATTATAGACTGGGAAGACCCTGAGCAACAGTTCTTACATCACAACACCTGGCAACACGTGACCATATACATCTTCCTTTTCCTCAGTGGTATGGTGGACGTAGTGAGTCGGAGCTGGCTGGCCAGGCAGCAGGTGAAGCTGGAGCAGGCTGCCCTGGCCTTGGCCTTCCAAGGAACTGCCATGATTTTCATCTCCCACACTGAAGGCAAGGATGTCCTAGAAGTCCGTAGCCACTTCTTGCTGGCATTACCCATCATGTTGATCGCTCTGGTGCTGACGATTGAACTTTGGTTCCCTGACCAGCCTGTGCTTTGGGTGTTCAAGGCATGGATGCTTCTCCTGTTTGGCTCATGGTGTGCCCACTTGGGGAGCATACTCTATCATCCAATTACTGGCCACCCCTGGAGGGCAGATAAACCTGGAGATATCATGTTTGTCACCACCTTCTTCTGTTGGCATTTGATCCTGGATGCTCTGATGATAGCTGGTGTCTATGGGCTCTGCAGCCTCTGGCATCATCGGTACCCACCTCAGCAGGGGTCAAAGAGGGTGGGGTACCAGCTGTGCCCCACAGATTCCATCACTGAGGACCTAAAGAAGCTGCTGCCTGAGATGAATCGGGCGGATGGTAGGATCTAGGCTGTGAGACAGTTATGCGCTGTGCCTTTTCTCCATCATGGAATGAATATTCCCAGAACACTTCCTTGGTGTGGAGCATGGCAGAGAACCTTTCTCCAGCCAGGAAGGATGGGTTTTCTTCAATAAAAAGGACAGCCCTGATCCAAACTTCTTGCTTTGTCTGGCTTTATGTGAGTGCAGTTTCTTGACTCTCTCATGGGGATTCTGAAAACAGGGTGACTGAGGAGGAGGGCTGAGGACTGTCCTCTGACAGCTTGAGCCATTTGGCCAGAGGGAGTCACAGTATGATAGAGAAGGTGGCAGGGATGGCTTCCCCTAAGGCAGAGGAGAACAGGCTCCAAATCCCATCTCTCACACTTTACTGCCTGTGTGACCTTGGGCAAGTCACTCTAAGACCCAGTTTCTTCAGCTTTAAAATGCAGCTCATTCACATAGGACCTGCTGTGCAGGGTGGTTGAGAGATCCAAATGAGGGGACTGGTGCAGAGAGCTTTGCAGATGTGAAAGCCCCATAGAAGACTTTGCTATAGTTGGTATGGATTGATGGGCACAAATTGGGGGTGGTGCTCTGTGGGTCCCTGCTTAGCTATTTCCACCAGAGGGAAAGGGGAATGCAGTCCTCTGTGGGTGGGGTGCCAGGGAGGTAAGAAATCTTTCTCCCAGGCAGCCTTAGCACAGTGAACAATTGTCTGCCTTTGTAGTCAGGCTGTGAAAGAGGATCTGCCTCTCTGTCTGATGAATGGCATCTCCTTAACCAGACTCCCCCAGCACCAGTCCCTTGCCCTGGGAGGTCTTCTCTGTCTGCTGGCCTCCACAACCCACTCATTTCCTGGGTTTCTTATGTTCTGTCCACAGCCTGTACCTTTTTCTCAGTGGGTCTGGTGTTTGCCAGGGGAGAGTCAAGGCAGGGGGAGGAGGAAGAGAGCCAAGGTGAGCAGGAAATGAGGAAGATGGGAGAGAGAAAGAAAAAGAAGATGGGCCAAGAGACAAAGGAGAAAGCAGCTGAGCAGTCATGAAGGAAGAGCTGGGGGAGAATCAGGAATGGGAAGCAAAGACAACTGGGAGCCCAGACACAGAAGGGTGGAGTCAAGCCTAGAGTGGGGCCAGGAGGGTGCCAGGTAGGCCCTCTGGGGAGAGGGCTTTATTATATTTTGTGGGGGGGACTGTAGCAAGGCATTTGGAATCAGATGGGCTGAGTTTGAACAGCAGCTTTGGGATGTTGGGCAAGTGATTTCCTTTCTCTGAGTGAAGAAGCATCCACTATGTTTCAGGAGCTGTGCCAGGCACTAGGTGTACTGCACTATGCTCTAGCAATATCATGGCAGCAGCCATTCATTTCTTTCCTGGGACAAGAGATGACAAGGGTGGCTACAGCAACTGACCAGCTATGGCTTGGTGAAGTGTGTTAGCTTTATGCCTTGCATCCTGTATCCATGAGGGTTTAACAGGTTTGCCCTTGTGGACATTAGGAACCTTAGGGACAATTTCTATATTAAGAATTCTCCTCCCTGCCCTGTTTCTGGCCTTCAGGATTTCAAAACCATGTAGTCATCTACTGTTGCCTCATCTTGGAACTTCTCTCAGTGCCTGAGGCTTCCTTGCCTTGGAAAAAACTAAGAAGCTTGCAACAGCTCACAAGGCCCATCTTCCTCTTCTCCCATTGGTGAATGTCTCTTGGGTCCTCCATTTTGTGTAAAGGGCCCAGGGCACTAGCCTACCTTCATTGTTCTACCTGCCCTGTTCCTGGTTTTTTGTATCTCAAAACTATGCCTCTCTGTACAGGCTACCTTGATTCTTCTCCCTGTATCTCTCCCACCTGCTTTTAAGTCCCCTTTTGTGTATTGTCTTCTCCCTTTAGAGTGTAAGCTCCTTGAGGGAGTTTATATTTGTTTCCTCAATGCTTAGTACACTGCCCGGCACATGGTAAGCACTTAATAAATTTTTTTTTCCTGCCTTCCTTTTCCCCTCCCTCCCATCTGTCCTTCCAGCCTTCTTCCCTCTGCCCTTCCTTCCTTCCTTCCCTCCCTCCTTCCTTCCTTCCTTCCTTCCTTCCTTCCTTCCTTCCTTCCTTCCTTCCTTCCTTCCTTCCTCCCTTCCTTCCTCCCTTCCTTCCTCCTTCCTTCCTTCCTTCCTTCCTTCCTTCCTTCCTTCCTTCCTTCCTCCCTTCCTTCCTCCCTTCCTTCCTCCCTTTCCTCCTTCCTCCCTTCTTTCCTTCCTCCCTTCCCTCCTTCCTTCCTTCCTTCCTTCCTTCCTTCCTCCCTCCCTTCCTTCCTCCCTTTCCTCCTTCCTCCCTTCTTTCCTTCCTCCCTTCCCTCCTTCCTTCCTTCCTTCCTTCCTTCCTTCCTTCCTTCCTTCTCTCCTTCTTCCCTCCCTCCCTCACTTCCTTCCTTCCTTCTTTCTGTGTGGGATGAAATACCCTCACCAATTAAATTTATAAGAAGGAGCCATCTCAGGGCGGGGACAGAAATAAATTTTATTCAATTCTTGAGAATAGGGCATCCTCTGCTAGAACAGATCTAGCAAGAGAGACGCTTTACAAGGGGCAAAGCACCCATAGTTATACCTAACACAAGAGAATTCCTGCCCACCTCTGATCCTTCTCACCATTGTCTGGGAGGTGGACTTACAATCTGAGCACAAAAGCTAGACAAAGAACTGGGAAATTGAGGCACAGAAACTCCGATTCCCATTCCCTTAGTTAATGATTACAACTGAGGTGACATCTATAAATCTAAGGAAGGAGAATAGGATAGGGGGAGGGGGAGACCCTCTCCATTCTCTTACAGTACTTTTACAGTAAAGGAAAACAGGTCACAGTGACCCTGTCCTTACTGAGCAAATCTTTAAACCAGAACCAGAAGAAAGAACAAAAAGTTTCAGGGTAAACTTTCCCAGAGGCTGAGCCATCGACTCTCATGGCTTCAGAATTTTTCCACTTCCCTATTTCTTGATTTTTAAACATTTCTTAGTATAGATATAGATATATATTTATACATATATATTCCCTGTGAAGTCTTCACATTTTATTTACCTAACACACTTCCTTCCTTCCTTCCCTCCCTCCCTCCCTTCCTTCCTCCTTTCCCTCCTTCCTTCCTCCCTCCCTTCCTTACTTCCATGCCTCCCTTCCTTCCTTCTTTCCTTCCCTCCCTTCTTTCCTTCCACCCTCCCTCCTTCCTTCTTTCCTTTCCTCCTTCTTTCCTTCCTTCCTTCCCTCGTTCCTTCCCTCCTTCCTTCCTTTCTTCCTTCCCTCCTTCCTTTCTCCCTCCTTCCCTCCCTCCTTCCTCCCTTCCCTCCTTCCTCCTTTCCCTCCTTCTTCCCTTCTCTCCCTCCTTCCTTCCTTCTTCCTTCCTTCCTTCCTTCCTCCTTCCTTCCTTCCTCCCTTCCTCCCTTCCTTCTGGCAGCATTTTTGTTTTTCTTTGTAATGTCCAGAAGATTTCACAGTATAGGTGTCTGGAAAGTCACCAAAGCCACAGTTTGAATGTGACTTTTCATACTCCTCCCAATCTGTTGCCTTAGGAAAGCAACCCATCTACTTGGAAATGAGATTAGTTAGTGACAAAGGTCCAAATTCCATGTGACTTTTTTCTCTGCAATGCTGAAAATACAGATTTTAAATAAAATTCATGAAATACTCTGAGCCCCCAGACACTTGTTGATGAACTAGGAGAATGATCTCACAGCCAGGCAAATCTGCTGCAATCAATTATGCTCACCCTCACTCCTCATCACATTCCATAGCAAAAACACAAATTCAAGATGTAATCAAAATTCTTTTAATTTAGTAATCCGTTTAAAGTGTTAATAGTTAATAGTGTTGTTACCAAAATTTAAAATAGAAAAGAAACAG
This sequence comes from Trichosurus vulpecula, assembly GCF_011100635.1. Taxonomy (NCBI): domain Eukaryota; kingdom Metazoa; phylum Chordata; class Mammalia; order Diprotodontia; family Phalangeridae; genus Trichosurus; species Trichosurus vulpecula. Next base: position 15,090,215 of record NC_050579.1, read on the forward strand.
TTCAGGATTGTGTGACTGTTGCATGTGAGAATAAGACAGAGAAGAAATATAAAGTGCAGTAAATTCCCTGTCATTCCAGTGTTCTCTCTGAATAGCTGCAATCCCTGTTGGATTCTCTTAGTAAGGCAAGCTTCAAGTCAGGGAAAGGAAAAGCCTCCAGCAGCTGGCCCAGGAGCTGGGACGCATTTCTTCCCACCTCCTTACTAGGCTTTTGGACCCCCTCAGGCCCCCTCAGGGTCACCACATGGTTAGGCCCTGCTCACAGTCGACCTGGGGCACACCGCCTCTCACCTGCTTGGCAGGCTTCTGGACTCCCCCGAGTCACCAGTCCCTGCCTCTTGGCTTGGCTTTCTTACCGGATGGTGTAATGGACGGAGCGCTGGACTCAGAAGCCGGAGATCTGAGTTCAGTCTCGCTTCAGACACTTGCTAGCTGTGTGATCCTGGGCCAATCAATAATTGACCTATCTTAGCCTCGTTTTCGTCATCATTAAAATGGCGATGATAATAATAGCACCTGCCTCCCAAGGCTGCTATACAGACCACAAGAGATGAGAGATGTAAAGCGGTCTGCCAATCTCTGAAGTCCCACATAGACACCGTCTGTTATTTCTGCTTAAGAGTCTTTCATTCTCTAACAGTTACAATGTTCCCATTTCCTTCTTACCTTTCCCATCTCCGTGACACTGAACCTCCTCCTGCTAAAGAACAAATCTCCCCCCTGACCCCAGCTGTCTTCATTCCTAGCCTCCCTGTCCTCTATGATGTTCCATCGTACGTCTGTCTCTCCCTCCATCGTGCCCTCTGAAATGCTTGCTCCGTAATTATCACACTTCTCACTTTGCACCACTTTCTCTCTTGTTTTTTTCTTCTTCTGGCATTCATTGTGGTCTGGCTCCTTTTGGCTCACATTGCATCCCTGGCACCCTATCAGTCCTTCAATCTACTTAATTCCACTGATATAATCCTTCCTTCATTTATATTCATTGCATATAGGGATGGTCATGCTCTTGATTTTGCCATCGCTCACAAGTGTTCCACTTCCACTTTCCAGATCTGTGAATGGCCTTCATCTGTTCATAATCTTTTCTCTTTTCGTTCCTCTTGATGCTTTGCTTCTAATTCCTATCCTTTGTCCTTCCCATGAATTTTAAGCTCAATTTCTCAGTGGTCTTGCATTATCTGGCTCTATTTTCTTCTCTTCCCAGTCTTGACTTCTTGGTGAGCCAGCTCAATGTTACCCTATCCTCGATGCTTGAATCACCCTTGGATAGTCTCTGATGGGGTCTTGCCAAGCCTCAAGCCTGATTTATTGTTACTATTCACTTCCTTCACTCCTGCTCATGTGCTACTGAACATAGCTGTTGACAATCATGAAACCATGCTGATGCAGCCACTACAAATTTATGTTAGCTAACTTCAACTGGCCCTTAGTTGCTTTAGTATGGCAAACCCTCCCCTGCGCACTAATTGATTCCCTATTCCACTTACCACAGCTATTGTCCCAAAACTTCTTTCCCCTCCTCAAGCCTACTGTGATGCTCTTCCCCAGTCTTCTCTACTCATGATGCCACCTCATATGTCAGTGAAAAATTTGAGACTATTTACTGAAATTTTACTCTTTTCTCCTCTTCCTCACCTTACATCCCTCTGGTATCACCCCCCCATATTATCTCCTCCTTCATTCTCATCTCTGATGATGAGATGGCTTTTCTCCTTGCTAAGGCTGACCCCTCCACATTTAATGTTGGAGACAATCCATAGAGGGCAAGAAGTAATATTACGGGGGACTGGGCAAGTATTCTTGCAGAAAGTGGAATTTTAGCTGAGACTTGAAGGAAACCTGGGAATCTGGGATGGATGGAGATAAGGAGGGAGAGAAATCCAGGCATGAAGAATAGCCAGGGGAAATGCGTGGAGTTGGGAAATGGAATGTCATATTTAAGAAACAGGAAGGAAACTAGTTTCACAAGATTGCAGAGAACATGGAGGTGAGAAAGGTATAAGAAGAATGGAAAGGTAGGAAGAAGCCAGGTAGTGAAGAGCTTTGAATGCCAAACCAAGGATTTTATATTTGAACTTGGAGGTTGTACAAAGTCACTGGAATTTATTGAATAGGAGGACAAAATGGTCAGACCAGCACTTTAAGAATGTCACTGTGACAGCTGATTGGAGGATGAACTGGAATGAGAAGAGACTTGAGGAAGAGAAACCACACAGTGAAGATTCTGTGCCTACAAGGAGCCAATCCCATGGAACAGCAGATCCTTGGGGTACTCCACTGGAGACCACTTGCCACATAACAGTGAACCATTAATAACTACTCTTTGACTGGTCCATTAAAGAGTTTTTCTCCCTCTGATTATAATATTTTCTACTTTGTATTTCTCTCTCTTCTCCATAAGAATAGTATGAGATCCTTTATCAAAAGCTTTGCTAAAATCTGAATAAAGGACATCAACAGCACCCCCCACCCCATCTACTAGCTTAGTAATACTGTCAAAAAAGGAAATAGGCTGAGTCTTGCCTGACCTGTTCTTGATGAAGCTGGGTGGGCTCTTTGTTATCTCTTGTGACTAAAAGGCCAGGGTCTCCTGTTGCATCCTGGGTCATCTCCAGTCATCCTGGTGAATATCAGGCCACTAGACCCAGATGGCTCTGGAGGAGAAAGTGAGGCTGGTGACCTTGCACAGCCCTCCTTCACTCAAATCAAAGTAACTGCAGGTCATGTCATCATTTCCCTGATGTCATGGTCCTCTTTGAAAATGAAGGATAAACACAACCAGACTTCCCCAGATGTTCAGTGACCATCTCTTTAATGACCTGTGTTTTAGAGTTTCCCCAGGAACTGAAGTGAAGCTCACTGGCCTGTGATTGGCAGTTCATTTCTCTTTCCTGTTTCTGGAAACCAGGACAATGTTTGCCCTTGTCCAATTTGACCATACCCCTCCCACTTTCCAGGATTTCCCCATATCCCTGACAATGGCTCAGCCACCACAGTGGCCAGTTCTTCTGTTATATTCTGGGCCAACTAACTGCAATTCCTCAAGTAGCCTCTTATCATCTCCTTAGTTGTCTTGAATGTCAGCTCCCTGACTGTTATTCTGTTATCTCCAGTGTAAAGTTCCCTCTTGCAGAGAAATCAGAAAGAGAATAATTGACCCCCTTTGCGTGCTATCCCCTTCTTGGATCCCCTCCCCATATAGCTGAAACAACAAACAACTGAAACAAACCATACCCTAAACCCTTTTTGTTGTTATAAAATACAATTCAAACCATCCCCTTAAACAGAACCCCATCCCTGACAGTGGTTCTCAAGGTCTGTCTTCTCTGCTGGGTCCTACAATGGCCTTAAAGCCTTTTCTCCCAGAATGCCCTGAGTTGTCCATGTCCAGTCTAGAGTTTGTGCTGCTCTTACTGGTGGGTACAAGGAGTGAGATAGGAAATAAACAGTGAAGTCTAAAGGAAGAAAGGGACAGGCCATGGGCAGAGAGAGAAAGGAGACAGGAAGCAGGAAAGGAGAAAGCCGACAGTTGCAAAGCAGTAGAGATGAAGAGAAAGAGAAAGGGAAGAGGAAGAAGCACTGACACTCAGCTGTGGAAGAGCTAGCCAGTGTATTTGGATTACTTGGAGAGTGGGCTTCATTTGTATTATGCCAATCACACTGAGTTATTATTACAATAGGCGAGGCAGTGAAGGGTCTTAGAAAGGGACCTGGTTCTGAATTCAGAGGACCTGGGATCAAATGCTCTATCTTCTACTGCCTAGTCATACAACCTTAAGCAATCAGGCCTCAGTCTTTTTATCTGTATAATGAGAAGAAACATAGTCTCTAAGTCTATTGGATCCTAAGTATCATACACTATTGGGTTTGTTCAAAGACCAACTACAAGCTTTGCTTTAGCTGACACCTCCTCCTTCCCTGGACGAATGAAGATATATATAGACCACAGCCAGTGAGTGGCAAGGCTGTCAGGACCTAGGGCTGGAGATCTCTGGTACAGAATCATGTTGAAATCTCACATATTAACATGGGAGATTAATGATATTAATATACTCTCACATGTTCTCAGGGGCTCCTAGAGAGGGGCCAAGTCAGTTCCTTCTTTACATGATAAAAGGTATAGGATGAACTTAAAGATTTTCCTAGGCTGTACATTTCTCCCCCTGCCCCTTTCTGATGCTTCTTCCTATGAGTACAGAGCTTTATTGATCTTGCTACTGGTAATTGCTCCCCTCTGCAACGCATCCTCTGCACAGGTGAATTCAACAGAGAGAAAGGATGTTTTGAGGGAGAAAGATAGTATGTTCTGCTCTAGGCATGTAGAGTTTGAGTTATCTTTGGGACATCCAGTTGGATGAGCCTAGAGCTCAGGAGAGAGAGATTAAGGCTAGTGTGCGAACCATCTGAATAGGGATAATAATTAAAACCATGGGAGTCGAGGAGGTCACTTAGAGAGTATAAAGAGAGAAGAGGGCTCAAGACAAATCTTTGCATTGTACCAACAGTCTGGGGTACAATCACTAAAGAAAACTAGGAACGAACATTTTAATTTACGAAGGAAAAAAGGTGCTTTCTGGCAGAGGAAAGAATTAGGAATGTTGAGATGGAGTTGCCCAAGAGACAACTATTCAGGAGGGCTGTGAACATTGAAGACTAGATCAGAGAGCTCAATGTCTCACACCACATACTACAGTAAGCTCCAAATAGACATACGACTTAAATATGAAAAGTTTTTTATTAAGATTTTTTATTTTTAGTTTACAACACTCAGTTCCACATGATCCTGAATTCCAGATTTTCTTCCCCCCCCACTCCCCTCCCAAGATGGCATGGAATCCAATATATCTTCTACATATGACTTATGAAGAGTTTTATAAACAAATTTGAGGAGAAGAGGGAAAAGTACCTTCCACAGCTATGGATATAGGAAGAATTCTAAATTAAACAAGTGATATAAATGTAAAATGGACACATTTCATTACATAAAATTGAAAAGCTTTTGCACTAGCAAAATCAATGCAGCTAAAATAAGTTAACTGAGGAAACAGTTAACTGAGGAAAACATCCTGGCAGTAAATTTCTCTGATAAAGATCTGCTATCCCATATGTAGAGGGAATTGATGCAAATATATCAGAAGAGCTATTTCTTAAAAGACAATGATCAAAAGATATAAACAAGCCATTTTCTTTCTTTCAAAAATTTTTTTGCATTGAATTTAACAAACACCCAAGAAAATTCACATTTCAATAAGCATAATAGAACAGAAAAGAGCCATATATAAAACTGCAAGATCTCTATGTACAGCTTTATTGTCTTTTAAATATGTGATCAACTTAACATATAACTTTCAAAGCTGTCCTACTTGTCTATGATTCTTTCTGGCCTCCCTTCTATTCTCTTTTGTGCATCTTAAAAAATGCTTCAAGGACCCTCTTTTTTCCTTCTCTTTCTCCTCCTCCTTCTCCACCACCACCTCCTCTACTCTTCCTCCTCCTCCTCTACCTCCTCCTCACCCTCCTCATGCAGGCAGCATTTGTGCACTGAACTGCAGTCTTCTCTCACCTTGGTGCAATAGACCTTTCCTATTGATCTTTCAGATAGTCTTGGGCTGGAAATTTGTTTCACTCTGTCTTTTGTGGGTTCTCCTGCCTAGAATTGTTTAGAGTCATTTTTATAGGTGTTTGGAGGGGTTTGGGGGAGAGTTCCTACTTTTACTCTGCCATCTTGGCTCCACTCCACCTTCCCTCCCCCATGGTTGTTGATAGCTTAAAATTCTTCCTTGGAAAACTGCTTGTTCATATCATTTGACTGTCTATTGGAGAATGGCTCTTAGTCTTATAGATTTCAATCGTTTCCTTATATATCTTATATACGAAATTTTTAATGTTTTTCTTTATCAGAGAAATTTGCAGCAAAGATATTTTTCCCAATTAACTTTTCCTTTATCCTTTTAGCTGCATTGTTTTGTTTGTGCAAAAACTTTTAAATTTTATATAATCACAGTTGTTCATTTTATCTTCTGTATCTGTCCCTTGTTTGATTGTGAGCACTTCCCTATCCACAGTTATGAAAGATCTTTTCCTCCTTGCTTTTTATTTGTTCATTTTTTACCTTGTCTTGGTAGGTGATGTAAGCCTAATATCTGGCACTGTTTTCCATTTCCCCCAACCGTTTTTGTCAAGCAAGGAGTCCTTTTTTCTTATTCCAGGGGTTTTGGGGTTTATCAACCACTATATTACCATGCTAATTTGTTTCTGAATTCCATTTACTTGGTCTGTTCCATTTTTCCTCTCTCTCTTTTAAAAGTTACTAAATAGTTGTGATGATTGCTGCTTTGCCTAAACTCATTCCCTCTATTTCTTATTTTAGTCTCATTGCCATAGGTAGCATTCCTAACAGTGGGAACAATGGACCCCTTTGCTTTAGCCCAATTTTATTATGCCTTCTCTATTACGCATGTAATGTGTGGACTGGCCAATGAGGGTCAAGTCCTTTCTGCCTGCATGATATGTCTGTCTACTGTCAAACCACATGGAAGCTTGGTGAATCTTCTTCTGGAGGTGTGTGATGGAGGTGGGGCCTTTTACCTCTCCACTTCAGAACCTGTTCTGGTATTCTTTGTTTCAGCTTATTCTATGATGCTGAAAAGCCTTTCAATTAGCAGTTGAGCCAGAACAGAGTACACATATAAAAAGCATGGACAGATGAAATTTCTGTCCCCTCCATGTGATTTTCAAGTGAGGAGGAAGACATACTGTGAACCTCCATGAGGGAAGAGAGGTAGTATCAACGTCAGTGGCAGGCGCTGCCTTATTTCCCTACCCAGCTGCCATGTGGCCATGAAGGCAAGGGGCCTATGTTTCTTCTGTCCCCGCTGTGTCTAATTTTTCTTGATCTTAACGGAATGAGTATCAGGGATGAGATGGATTAAGTCACAACCTTCGTGACCCTAGAAGCTCAGAAGAGCTACCCAAGGTCCAGTCGTTGGAGTCTATAGCATAGTTTGCCTATAGTCAAAGCAGGCACGCTTGGTGAAAAGCCAACTCTTAGGAGCAACCTGTTTGGCCCAGGCCAAGAGTGAACCAACCAAGACTCCATGTCCCTCATTCATTGGCTATACCATACCCAGGAATAGACTTGTTTGGGGAAAATGCTTTTGGTAATTTGAATCCCCTTTCTCAGGGATGGAGTGGGTATGTGGAGGAAAGAGTGTGCCCCAGTTCAGAGGGATTTTTTGGGTATTTTTGTCCTTGTTATACTCACTTAGTAAATGTCCCTTTGTAAAAGCAAATTCATTTTACTTGGTTAATTGATATTGAGGATATCAACTTATTGACAGCATGGCGATATTAACTAGTGACTGATATTGGGGAGACAGATATTACCTGGGTGAACACTATTGAGGATAACACACCAGATGGAGGCTTGTGAGTTCTAGAACTAGAGAAACCCTCCAACCCCTTGGGGTTATTCCTAGAGCTCTGAGAGGAGCAGTAACCTTGATCTAGGGACCAGACCTGCTAGTTGGAGGGTAGATTGGGAGAGTGAGCCTAAAGTCAATATGTGTGCTTGACCTATCATGTTTGCTCTTGGCTACCTACCATGTTAAGGAAAGACCATTTATTCCTATGCTTTGTTGTGCTTTTTTCTTTAAAAAAAATAGGAATGAGTGTTGGATTTTGTCAAAAGCTTTTTCAGCATTTTTTGATATAATCATGTGGTTTTAAATTTTAATTTTGTTACTAATATGGTCCATTTTATAGATAGTTTTCCTTATATTGAACCAACCCTGAATTCCTGGTCTAGTTCCAAAGTGTTTCTGGTGAATAATATGAAGATAGATAGATGGAAAGATAGATGATGAATGTATAGATAGGTAAGTAGATAGACAGCTAGATGGTAGATGGATGACTTATTATATGCTTATTATGTGTCAGAATTGTGCTGAGAATATAAGGAAAAGCAAATAGGAAAGTCCCTGCTCTTCAAGAGCTTATAGTCTAAATAGAGAAGACAATGTAGAAAGGGGCACAGAAAGGGGCAGGGAAAGAGGGTGGGCAAGGAGATGGAAGTGTCAGTGGAAGCTTGGATCCTGACAAAATGAGACTGATGCAAAGAAAGAAGAGCAAAAGAAAGAAAAGAGCATCCACGAAACATTAAGAATAATGCAGAAAAGAGAGAAGAAAGAAAATCCAGAAGGCGCTTATTGAATTACCGAACTTAAAATACACAACATGATAGGAAGAAGTTCACAGCTTCATATACAGTCATCCTCTCTGTTCTTTGTTTATTGAAATGCTCATGTTTGTTAAGTTCATGATCAAAAGTAAAGATCAAAATCACAGATGACAACTCAAGTGACGTTGGAGCTTCCTTTTCCCCTCTCCACGGTTGCAGAAATCAATTGACGTGCACCAGAGACCATGCCAGGTTGCTAGAGTCCAGAGCTAGAGACCTTGAGAGCTAAGGCAAGTGAAAGCTCTTACTTGCACATGAGAGAGAAGCAAGGCTGGTAGAGTTACTTTCTGAAGTGCTGCTAGCTGAGGGAATAGCCCGGCCAGTTCCTGTGTGATAAGGAAGATTGCCAAGTGTTGAGGGATTGTTTGTTCCTGTGTGGGCAGGGTGGGTGGGGCTGTAGTGGCGGTTCTTCTCTTTGCTTCAGAGGTTCCAATGTTTCCTTGTGAGCAGCCATCCAACATGTGGGCTCCTCAGTCTGTCCTTAGCGTTGGCTGAACATCTGTTGCTCCTGTAATAACCCTTGAGTGCTACCTGCTCCCTGGGAAAAATCTTGATTCTTGGTGGACTCTATGCTATGCCAGCATGCTTGGCCCTGCTGAGGGGGGCAGCGGCTCCTAATTCTCCCACTTCCTCACCTCGACAATAGAGCACAGGGCTGACTATAGCAGTTCCCCACTGAAGATCTGGTGAAGCTTGTTGCTTCCATGTCTGGCATCTTAAGTGGGTTTTTCTAACTACTGGAGTCAAGCAGGTTTGCTCTTGTGGACTGGGAAGACCCTAGGCAGTGGTTCTTGGATCACAACTCCTGGCAACAGATGATCATGTATGACTTCTCCCTCATTAGTGGTCTGGACCTAGTGAGTCAGGGCTAGCTGGCCAGGTAGCAGATAAAGCTGGAGAAGGCTACCCTGGCCTTGGCCTTCCAAGGGACCACGCTGCTCCTCATTTCCCACATACAAGGATGCCCTGGGAGTCCATGCCCACATCTTGCTGGTGCTGGTGCTGGGCCTTGGTTCCCTGACCAGCCTGTGTTTTGGGTGTTCAGGATATGGACCCTTCTCCCATTTGACTCACGGTTTATATGCTGGTATAACTCACTCTGTTGCCCAATTACTGGCCATCCTGGGAGGGCAGATAAACCTGGAGATGTCATGTTCCTCACCACCTTCTTCTGCTGGCACCTGAACCTGACTGCTCTGATGATAGCTGACGTCTATGGGTTCTGTACTCTCTGGCATCATCAGTACCCAGATCAGCAGGGGGCAAAAAATGTTGCCTACCAGCTTTGGCCCACAGATTCCACCACTGAAGAGATGAATCAGGAGGATGGTAGGATCTAGGGTGTGAGGCAGTTCTGTGCTGTGCCTTTTCTCCATCGTAGGATGAGTGTTCCCAGAATAGCTACTCAGTGCTGAGTGTGGCAAAGTATCTTTCCCATAGAGATTATTTCTCCTGATTGAAATTAGGGGATTTTTTGTTTGTTGTAGTTCTTAAATAAAATCCTTAGCACCTATTAAGGCTTGTTGCTCTGTCTGTCTGTCTGTCTTTATGGAAAGCAGCATTTCCTGTAAAGACTTCTGAGAATATGGTGGCAGAAGGGAGGCAGAATGGAAGGCAGAGGAGCTGCTTCTGGGGCAGCTGGCTGGAGGCATTAACAGAGAGGGGTCGAGGGTGGAGGGGATGGTGCAGTGGACAGAGTGCTCAGCCCATAGCCAGGACACAATAATGTTCAGTGGTTTTTCTCTCATCTTTAATAGCTATGTGACATTGGGCAAGAGTCTTAAGCTCTTCAGTTTCCCCATTTCTAAATCGGGGATGGTTCCTTTCTCCCAGGTTTTTGTGAGGCTCAAGTGAGACAATGCACATAGGGAAGGGTAGAGAGAGCCACTGGACCTGGGATTTCATTGATATAAGGAACTCTCAGATGAGGAAATCCCTCTAACACTGCAGGTTGCTGCCACAACTGATCATAATAGAGCTGCCTGGTGCACCAAGACATTAAGTGACTTGCCCAGCAGTGTTTTTCCTGGAGTCAGGAAAACCTGAGTTTGAATCCTGCCTCAGACCCTTGCCAGCTATGTGACCTTGGACAAGTCATTTAACCTTTCTTAGCCTCAGTTTTCTTGTTTATAAAATAGAGATAAGAATAGTACCTATACTCAGTGTTGTTGTGAAGAGGAAAATGAGATAATATTCGTAAAGCTCTTTACAAACTTTAAAATTCTCTGTGAAGGCTATGATGATGATGATGATGATATGCCAAGTCCGATGCATAATTTCATTCACACAAGGATGTTGTTGACAAGTTTGGCTATGTAGCTTTATTTGTGTCCTTCTTTCTCAGGAGGATATAGACCATGGCTACTGTTAGGGTGGCTAGGATCTCCAGAACAGAGGTATGTGGAAAGCTCATCATCTTACCATGGGAGACAGATGGTGTCAAGCCAGTCCCACTTGTTTCTGAGGAGTTCGCACTCCAGTTCCCCATGTACTTGTGTTACCTGAGGCCCTGGAGCAGCCTCTTCTCTGAAAGAGCTTCTCTTCTGGTCTCCCTTGGAGCCTGGGCCCAGTCTTTGAGAAGTCAGAACTTCAGAGGGAGGATCAGGCTTGTCTCACAATCTTGGGCTCATTATGCCCTCACCTAAAAGAGAACCTGAGAGAAATCTCTGAAATAAAGATCATGTCCAAGGTCTCCCCCCAAAAGAATTCTCAAGGTATCTTTTAGCATTTGCTCACTGTACAAAATAATGCTTAAAACTCAAGACTCATAAGACATGTATTGGCAAATATTAAAAACGTAAACTATGAGCCATCATCTCTATTCTACTTTTCCCAGGGATAGTCCTCCACAGGGAACTTGAGGGACCATTGAGCAGATATTTACGTTTGCCTTAAATCTGTAGTATTTGGCAGCAGCTCAAAGTCCACACCTTGTGGCCAGTCAGGCATGACTGGCTTATCCTCTTGCAGTGGCCACCCTTCTCAAGAAGTGCATCCTTCTGGGTAACCACAGCCTGATTCAAGGACTCCAAACTTCCTGATCTCATGAGGTAGGTCCCAAGGCTGGAAAAGTTTGTCTTTCAGAATGGCTATTTGCTTACCTGTGCTCAGGCAAAGAAATACCAAGCAGAAGGGGTGGCTGGAGAATTGAGAACCAGTCTCACATAAGCATGGTCTCTTGGCCATGTGCGTGAAGCCACCATAAGTTACTTTTGGGAAGTGGAAGGGGGAGAAATACACTCTTCCCCTGGTCCCCCAGCAGATATTCAAGGGAGACCAGGCATATACTGTGCCTAGACCAAGAGGCAACTTGGGAGAGGCAATTTTTTGTTTCCATTACTTACCCTAATGACAACCTGTTTCTTCCTAGCCCAGCCATCATTCCTCCTTGGCACCCTCATCCCAAATGGAGGTTGATAAGAATAAGGGACAGTGTCTTCCTCTACCAGTTTCAGAGATCCAGATAGATGGAATGAGCCAGATGTATATGTGGCTGCCTCCCTCTGGGGGAGGAGCTGTCCTGATTTGATGTGGCTAGCAAGCAGGGATGCAGGAGAGAAGAACTGTGGGGCATTTCTGAGGGTAAGATTGTGTTGTCACCTCTGTGGGGCTGCCATAAGTTGGGGCCCTTCTCTCTCCTGTCACTTTCACTTGCCCCCTCACTTCCTGTCTCTTTTATCCTGCCATCCTCCCCTCCTCTTCATACGTCAGGCACCTGCTCCAGCAGCAGGAGGGAGAATTCTGGTCTGTTCCTTTAAGGAGTAGGGAAATAATTCTTATTAAATCTCCACTTGATATAGGAAACATTTAGCAAAAGGACAGCAGTGGTCAGAGAACAAAAAGCCAAGTTTTCTTGCTCCCAGAGAACTCCACTTGCCTGGGTGCCAGGGGGCTGCTGAGCTCCTGCTGTCTGTGGGGACCCTCTCTTGGACTTTCTGATCTGGTCATTGCAAAAGGCAAAAAGGAAATAACTTCCATCATTTTCAGCTTTGAAGTGTGTCCTTTTAAGGCCCAGTTAATGATTTTAATTGGCTTTAATTGGATTTTTGTGATCTCCAAGTGCTTATTGCTTTTCAAACTTCAAACCCGAGTAGTAGGTTAGGCCTACAATACATCTGCCAAATAAGCCTCAAATCTAGAGAAGGAGAAGGAAAGTAAGCCCGTACAGATCCAGTGAATGGTGATAGAAGGGCGTATTATCTGAGAGTACAGCTCCTTGCTATCTCTCTTTGCCTTTCTTCTTTTGACCGCTCACACTTGACATCCGTCATCCAGGCATCCCCATCTGCCCTATTTTCTTTTGGCAGGGGTGGGTGGTGGATGGGGGCGGCTCTCTATTGACATCTTTTGCTTTTGTTATCAGCTTCCTTTCCTTCTCCCGCCCCTGGCCCCCCCCCCCCCACAGAGAAGCATTCCTTGTGACCAACAATAAAACTAGAAAGACTAAAAAATAAAAGCTGTTCGACAAAACTATCCAAGTCACCAGTGGAGTCTGACAGTAAATACAAGTGTCCCAGACTCATTGCCCCTGAGAAGGGGAGGGTGGGCCACTTTCCCATGTCTTCTTGGTCCATTGGTAGTAATTAACATGAGCAGATGTGACACATTTTGCTAAGATGTACAGCCAGGCCTTTTCATTCTTTATTTAAAAAGAGGTGAACATTTATCAAATGTTAAATTAATAGAGGATATTATTTTCATTCATCAAAGTAAAGAAACTAAACCAAAATTTTAAGTAAATGAACAATTAAATTTTACTTAAAAATGAGATGCAAAGTATGAAATTTCTGCTGTAGCAATAACGAGGAACATGCAAAGATGCTGTCAGATTTCATGATCTTATCTTTAATCAGATAACAACATGAAACAGACTAAGGCTTTTTCATCTTCCTACTCTGGAGAATGAGAAGTTCTTTGCCTGCTGTTATGGACTGGAATTCCTCAACTATGTAATTCTAATTAACTGTGGAGGTAAGGCCAATTGTTGTTCAATGGCCCAAATTCCAAGTGAGTCAAAGCGCTGGTGGGATTTTCTACTTCCCAGTTTGTTTTTAAGACAGGCTAATTAAGAAAAAGTTCCTTCTCAGGAATAAGCAAAGACTACAAAGTCTTAAAAGATCTATAAAGTGCCTGGAATGTGGAAAACTGATCCATTTCCTATGGCTTTCTTCTTCTGCTGGTATCTGTCATAACCATGAAGCAAATCCTACATCAGCTTCCAGCTCATTCCAGGACACTTGAAATTAGCTGGCAATGCTTGTCATCTGCCTCTGCCTGTGTCTAAGCTCAGCCATTTTCCCATTGTAGTCATCATTTTCCAAGGCCCTTCATCAAATACTCGATCAATGCCAGAACTCAGTGAATCTTGGAATGCATAAAAGTGAAGTTCTCCCATACTCCTCTTTTGTTGGGCCTCACACCCATTATCCATAGAAAGCCATGCCTTTCTCTTCTTAAATGAGGTGAATTGGGGGATTATGCTTTACACATATTTTCACACCATTATTGAAAATATTCTTGGCCAAACTGGAGGTGACCCAGAATTGTCACACCTATAGATCACAAATTCTTTCTTTGAGGAAAACTAGAAAGGTGCTAGATGTGGCCTCAAATCATTGCGGCTGGTCTCATGTACCCTCTGATGGGTGCTGGTTCTTGCATCAGCATGGGGAAGGCAGAGAAACAGAAGTGCTCCAAACTCAAATGGACATGTCCTTTCTTCTGGAAGTACCCTCCCCACCATTAAGAGGCATTAGCAGGATTCATATGTCCTTCACGTGCTTGTCTTCCAAAAGCCAAGTGGCTGTGATTAATCTTCTGCAAGATCTTATATGAAGATGAGTCTTCCTGATTCTAAGCCCAGTGCTCTATCCACTGTGTCCCCTAGCTGCTGATCTCTTACTCAGCTGGTAAAATGATGGAACAATTTACAATTTTGTTCCACCCCAGACACTATTCTTCTTCTGCCCTGCTTGTCTTTGACAATGACTTCAAAATCTACAGTCAGCAGGGGCACTACTTCTATTTCTATGGCGTGTCACCAATGGTTCCCCTCTGTGAAGGCATAAAGAATCTGTATCACACACACACACACACACACACACACACACAGCTCAGATAGTTCTGTTTTGGGGCCACAAGACCAGTAAGATGAGGCTCAAATAGGACTTATAGCAATGGACACAGAGTGTTTTATAGTTTCTTTACATCTCATTTGAGCTCCTGCAGTACATTCACACTTAGTAGGCACTCTGTTAAAAGAGACAGACATCACTGATGAGAAGGCAGGTTTAACAAAGCCAAGGATGTCATTTATCTGGTCAACAGTAAACTGGGTACCAATCATTGATAGTCTCTGAACCAACACAGAATGATCCACTGAATTGGGTTTTTTAATGTTCATAGTGCCCAGTCAGCAGTGATATCAACAGTTATGCAGCTCATTTTTTTCATAGAGTAATGACACAATCTTCTGTTGTATAAGGTTGTAGAATAGTTCATGAGTGTATATCACTTTGGATACTACCTTAGACAAGTTGGGAGTATTGAGATTGTCACAAATGCTCTGCCATTGTGGGGTCTTTTTTGAGGGGCATATTGATCAGATTTAGATGTGGCGATGGAGGGAGATTGAGTTCTCCCCAGCCCTGGTATGTCCAGAACTAACCTGCATAAATGAAGGTCAGCTTTGACTGGAACAAATGCCAGTCTATTTAGGATACTGGCAGAATACTGCAAACCAAGTGGAGGACAATGCCTGCACACCTTGACCATCCATACAGTTTGTGAAGACTCTTACAACAGGATAGAGTCAAGTTGTTGCAGTGAACACCATAAGAGCCCTGGCCTTTCCAACTCTGAAATGTATATATCCACGGAGATGGGTTTTGAAGAATTCCCCAGAACCAGTGGAATGGAAGAAGTAGTTGACACAGAAGCTTGGCAAGAAGACAAATGTATTCTCAATGCATGAATGGGATACTGGATGTGTCCAAGGAGTGACTCATAACATCCAACTAAAATACCTTTGTTTGTGATGAATGATCTCAGAGAACATCTCATGAACCTCATGAATGGCATCATCACAGAGTCCAATGGCCCATATGTACCACACATAGTGTGGTGGTACTGAGGAGGAGGGGAAAGATCTATCTATCTATCCACATATATACACATACATACATACACACATACATATACATACATATATATATGTACACACACGTGTGTGTTGACAACTGCACCTGGGACAAAAGAACCAAAGTGGACTGATATACCATGCCAAGAATTCAAGATGTCTTGGGTTGTTTATTAGAAAGGTTTAAGTTGGACCTGTGCAATGGCTACTATGAGATCTTTATGGCAGAGAAAGAGACAGAGAAGACTACTTTCATCTGCCCATTTAGATTTTTACAAATTTAAGTGTTTCTCTTGGGGGCACCAGCTACTTTTCCAAGATGGATAGAAAAAGTAACATAGACATAAATTATCTGCAAATGTTGTTATACCTTGATGACATTGTGTCTCTGGGAAGACCTTGGAAAAACGTGAAGAAAGATTGTGAAAGTATTGGACTGGCTAGACAAAAACAGCTTTGAACTCTCCATTGACAAATGCTGGTCAAAAAGAGGACTCTTACCAATGGAGAACCAGTTGTTAGGGTAAAAATGATGGAAACTTTGGGAGGAGATGACTACTCCTTCATTGAGTTTGAGACAGAGGAGAGGAAAGCTGGGCACAGATTGGCATGCCCCTTAGATTTGGGAAGAATAGATTTCAATGAGTTTGGGGGAAGGGGATGTAGCATCTAGTAGACTAAAATTCTCCAGGGGAAATCAGCTCAGGAGAGATGAAGAATTAAAGAATGAAATTCTGAAAACACAGAGAGATGTAATCAACCAATCAACCAATCAACAAGCATTTGTTAAGTGCCTACCATGTTCCAGACACTGGGATCACAAAATAATGAAACAGAAAGGAGCAACATGGAACTATAGAATATATATGATATACTTACATATCATATAATATATCCTTAATATATTGTATTTATATATTATATAATATATTCTTAATACATATTTTATATATTATATATGTTTTAGATATAATATACATATTGAATATTACATATATGCATGTGTGTGTGCATGTGTGTGTGTATGTGTGTGTGTGTGTGTGTGTGTGTAGACAAAGTAATGTCTCTAAGGGGGAGACACTGGAGGCTGAGGCATTAGAATATCTTCATGTAGGAAGTATCAATTGAACTGAACTTCAAAGGAAGTAATGAAGAGGAGAAAGTCCATTTCAGGTCTGGGAGACAGGAGATTGAATGTCACATTTAAGCAACAGCATGATGGCCCATTTGCCTGAATCAGAGATCTAGTGAGGGAGAGTAATGCATAATAGGGTTAAAAAGGTATGTTGGGACCACATGTGAAGATCAAATTTAAATGTCAAATGGAAGACAAACAAATCCAACAAGAACTAGAAATGGGAGTGGTTTGAAGAAACCAATGTGGATTGGCAGAGATTTCACCAATATTTTGATTTTTAAAAAGACACGAACAGAAGACATAAACAAGGGTAGATATAAGTAGGTGAATACAAAAGAGACTGCATGGTCATATAATAATAGTATTAGGAGTGTGAAAGCTCAGGATGATCTGAGACTGCTAAGGAAAGTGAAGTCTAACAGAAATGGAGGGGGGCAAATTTTTTAATGATCTATTAAGGAAAAGAGAGCAGGACAGAAGAATGGATAAGATCATTGCTTGGGGTGGATGGGACAATAACTGCCAACAGAGAGAAGGTAGAGACCAGCTCAACTCTTCCTTTGCTTGTTTTCTCTAACAAGGAGAATGACCTTTGAACTGGAAATGACCAAGCAAAAAATGGCCCGTGGCATGTTGAATCCTAATGTAGATAATCAAAAGAGCACCTGTGGCCCCTTCCAGTCACCTGGCCCAAATGAATGCTCTCCTTTGCTACTCTAAGACCTGGCAGTTGTGACTGTTGAAGGGCAGGTGTTGTACTGATTTTCAAAAAAAGGGAAGATGACAGAGCCTGCAAACCTGAGGCCAGTGAGCCTGACTTCAGTTCCTGCCCAAATTCTAGGACCTGTTATTATAGGCTATAAATTTCCTGAGAGTCAGGATTATTTCATTTACTATGTGTAATCTGTGCTTGGTATGTAGTAGGTGCTTAATAAATGCTTCTTAATTGACAATGAAGTGGCTAATGAAGATCCAGAAAAGGAAACAGTGATCACAAAGAGCCCACAAGGCTTCATCTAGAACAGATCATGTTAAACTAGCTGTTCTTTCTTTCTTTCACTTTCTTTTTCTTTCTTCCTTCCTTCCTTCCTCCCTCGCTCCCTCTTTCTTTCTTTTCTTCTTTCTTTCTTCCTTTCTCTCTCTCTCTCTCTCTCTCTCTCTCTCTCTCTCTCTCTCTCTCTCTCTCCCACACACACACACACTCACAATATTACTAACTGAGTAAACCAAGAAGCTGCAGATACGGTTTACTTAGATTTTGTCAAAGTGTTCAGCAAGCTATCTCATGCCATTCTTGGAAAATGGGGAGAGATGTGAGATGGCTGATAACCCAGTTAGATGGATTTGGAATTGATGGCTCGTCTCAAATAACATTCATTAATTGGTCACTTGGAACTTTGAAGGAAGTGTCCAGTGCAGTGCTGGAGATCTCTGATCAGGGATCTCTGATTATCTTTGTGCCATGTTTTAACCAATGACTTGGATTGCTGTTGTTTATCAGTTGTTTCTGTTGTGTCTGATTCTTTGTGACCCCATTTGGGGTCTTTTGGGCAAAGATACTGGAGTGGTTTGCCATTTCTTTCTCCAAATCATTTGACAGATGACAAAACTGAAGCAAACAAGGTTAAGTGATTGACCCAGGGTCATACAGCTAGTGTCTGAGGCCAGATTTGAACTCATGAAGATGAGTCTTCCAAATGACTTGGATATGTATTTATAAACAGCATGCTGTTCACATCTGCAGAAGACACAAAGCTGGGAGGAATAGCTAACATACTGGAAGAAAGTAAGGAACTCAAATAAATCGATGTTAAAAGATAGATCATTGAACTGAATCTAATAAGATGAAGTTTAATGGGAACAAATGTAAAGTTTTTCAAGGGCTCAAAAAACCAACTTCACAAGTACAAGATAGAAGAGACGTAGTTAGTTTGAAGTTTTTCAAAAAAGATTTGGGAGGGCTTAATGAATGGTAAGCTTAATATGAATCAATAGTAATATGGTAGCCAAAAAGGAAATGTGATCTTTAACTGTATTATGAGAGGCCTCCAGGAACAAGACAGTGTAAATCCTGTTAGATGTTCCCCTGTTTGGACTACATCTGCAACTTCCTGTTCTACATGCCATAGTTTAGCAAAGATATGTAGAGAACATCTAGGTAACCAGAATGGAGAAGGGCCTTAAGTCCATATCTTAGGAAGACTGATTGAAGGAACTCAAGATGTTTGCCCTAAAGAAGAGAATGCTTATAAGGGACATGATAGCAATCCTCAAGGATCTGAAGGGCCATTATATTGAAGAGTAATTAGGCTCATTTTGGCTAGCCCTGAAGGGCAGAACTTGGAGGCTACAAAGAGACAAATCTAGGTCTGAGGTCAGGAAAAATGTCCTAATGATGAAAAAAAGGGAACTGGATGCTGGGGAAGGTAGCCCCTCATGAGAGGACTTCAAAGCACAAGTCAGATATAACAGGGATTCTTGGTGTGGTGGTGGTGGTGGTGGTGGTAGTGGTGGTGGTGGTTATGCATTTAGACCATGTGGCTCCTTCGGACCCTTCAAACTCATGTAATTAAGATCTGTATACATTCCAAAGGACTCATGATGAAAATTGCCATCTGCCTCCAAAGAGAGAACTGATGAACCTCTGAGTGTAGACTGAAGTATATTTTTTTTCACATTTTTTTTCACCTATCTTTATTTTTCTTTTGTTGGGAGAGCAACATGGCTAATGTGGATATGTGTTTTACATGACTTCATGTGTACAGGCACAGCTCATTTTATTGTGCTTCGAAGATATCGTATTTTCTACAGATTGAAGGTTTGATCAACCCACAATGAGCAAATCTATCGTCATCATTTTTCCAATAACGTGTGCTCACGTCGTGTGTCCGTGTCATGTGTCACATTTTGGTAATTCTCACAATATTTCAAACTTTTTTATTATTATCGCATCTATTATGGTGATCTGTAATCAGTGATCTTTGATGTTATTGGAATTGTTTTGGGGCAGCACAAACCATGCCCACGTAAGACAATGAACTTCATCAAGAAATCTTGTGTGTATTCTGACCACTCCACCAACCCACCATTCCCCCTTCTCTTTCCCTCTCTTCAGGTTTCCCTATTCCCTAAGACATAACAATATTGAAATTAGGTCAATTAATAACTCTACAAGGCCTCTAAGTCTTCAAGTGAAAGGAAGAGTCAATCAATGTGGCAGACTTCACTATTGTCTTATTTTAAGAAATTGTCATAGTCACTTCAACCTTCAGCAACCTGGATCACCCTGATCAGTCAACAGCCATTGACATGGAGGTAAGACCTTCCACCACCGAAAAGATTACAACTCTCTGAAGGCTCAGATGATGGTTGGCATTTTTTAGGAATAAAGTATTTTTAAATGAAGGTATATATGTATATATATATATATATATACATATATATGTATAATCTCACTTTTTTAGACATAATACTATTGCATAAACTACTGTATAGTATAAACATGACTTTTATATGCACTAGGAAACAAAAAAATTCATGTGACTCACTTTATTGCAATATTTGTTTTATTGCGGTGGTCTGGAACTGAACCTGTAATATCTCCAAGGTATGCCTGTATAATGGGAATCTTATTGCTTGCCCTCTCAATGTGTGTGGGAGAGCCTAGAGGGAGGGTAAGAATTTTGGAACTCAAAACTTAAAAATAAATTTAAAAATAAAAATTAAAAATAATTCTAAAAAATCTGAGTAACTGATACCATACCTAAAACCAGACCTTCCCTATGTCTCTACTTGTTAAAATCCTTTTCTTCCTCAAAGTCCTGGTGTAGGTATCACTTGGAATCTTCCCAGGGCCCAGCAGCCAGAGATGAACCTGTCATCTTTTGTCCCTCCGACCTCTGTTTGACCACACCTATGTACTCATGCCTTGTGCACATTTATTTGTATGTAGGTGTGCATGTTTGTGGGTGTATGTGTGCATGTGCATACGTGTGTGTGTGCATGAGTGTGTGTGTGTGCGTGTGTATGCTATTTTCCCCTTAGGACTCTGAACTCCTTAAGAACAGACACCATTGTTTTTCATCTTAAGAAGCACTGAAATGTAATGAGATAGCACTGGATTTGGAGATGGGAAACCTGGGTTCCAATTCCACATTTCCAAGCCTTGTGATTTTGGATAAGTCACTTCCCTTCTATGACCCTCAGTGTCCTGATCTGTAAATTGAGATTTACAACACCTGTGCTATTCATCTTGCAGGGTCATTTCTAGGAAAGTGCTTTGTATAGCTTACATTACTGAAGAAAAGGGAGCTCTTTTTTTTTCTTTTTGCCTTTGTATCTCCAGCACCCAGCTCAAGATCAGCTGCTACACTCGGTTGCTAGGTGTTGGGAATGTGTACCAACGAGGTTTTGTAGAGTAGATGCTTCACAATTACTTACTTAGTTGACTGCCTTAAGCCTGGCATGGTAGAACTCAGAGCCGGAAGTGAGCTTGGGAGGCACATTGTCCAGTCCTCTTGCTTTCCAAATGGAAAGACTGAAGCTCAGCCAGGCTATCTGACTGTTCCAAGTTCACGAGGGTGGAAAGTGACAAGGATGAGGTCTGAGTCCCAGTCTACAACTTCATGCTGCAGGTTCCTTACTTTCATTCCCATCCATATAGACAGTGTCCTCCCCATCTGTGGATCAGCCCAATGTCCTGAATCGAGCATACATGTTTAGAGGTTCACACCAAACATCTAAAACACTAATGAGGTGGCAGGCAACTCACTGGGATACAAATGAACAGTTTGGCTCACGAGAAGGAGCCATACCCAGGGGGCAGACACAAAGAAAAAACACCATGGTTCTACTGAGAAAGAGAAGGAATTTAAACTCTTGTGGAACCAAGATAAAGGACCCAGAACCAAGAAGAGCCTGGAGAAAGGAGGCTAAGGCTGTCCAGACTTCATGGACTAAGCAGGCATGTCTCCTGTATGGGGTGGATAATTGTGAAGACTTCACAGGGCATGTCTAATGGAAAGGTTTTGGGATCTGGCCTTGTAATTTTGGGAAGGCATGCCCTTCCCTCTCTCTCTCAGATATTAGAAGATAATGAACTTCCTGTGAGCTATTTGTTCTCTGCTCTGGGAAGGGTCTCTCCTTCCCCCATCCCATTTCTCCTCCTAGACTTTCAGCCGCCACCCTGGCAGTTGAGTTCTGATAGGGAAAAACCTGAACGAACTGGATCAATCTTGGTCCTCTGTGTAGTTTTCGAGCCTAGACTGTAAGCCCTCCTCTCAGCCAATGGTGAGAAGGGATAGAGGTGGGTGGGAATCTTCTTCATTAAGACTATAAATTAAAGCAGGTTCTCTTTTACCTCGCCTCCTCCCTTATGGAGGTGCGCCCGAGTCTTGCAAGGTTTGTAGAATAAATTTACTTTGTTTCTCTTAAAGATGTCTCTCCTATTATTTAAAATTTCTGTCCCATACACTCCCAAGCTGATCCTGAGAGTTGGAAGGAATCTCAGAGGCCACCCAGTCTAACCCTGCCCTAAGGTATGACTGTCCTGTAGAGCTGGGCTTCATCTATCTTCTCTTCCCACGACTGCCTGAATCATACACCAGGCATAATCATGTTTGTTCTCCCTGGTGATAAAAAGCTGTTGTCATCAGATGGTGTGTTTATGGAGTTTGGTGTCTCTTTTGGGTCATGTCAATGTGTATATGTGGCTTTTTTGCATGTACAGAGGCAGGGGTTCTGGGACCTTTGGCTGTCTGGTGAAGCCAAGCTGTCCACCTTGCCTGGAATGCTTCCCTCCCTCATAGAGCTCCCCTCTTGCTTTAAGAGGCAGCTCTAGAGTTTCCTGTTTTTCCTCCCCAACTACTAGCACGTGTTTCTGCTGCCAATTTTTCTGGCTGTTCTTACTGGTCCTCCTCTCCCATTAGAATGGGAGATCCCTATAAAGGAGGATCATTCCATTCTTTGTACTGGCATCCCCAGTGCATACTATGGTGCTTCAGACATATCAGGCAAACAATATAAAGCCTTGTTCAATGATTGTGTAATTAACTGTAATCTATGTAAATCACCATGG
The DNA here is from genome assembly GCF_011100635.1 of Trichosurus vulpecula. NCBI lineage: Eukaryota > Metazoa > Chordata > Mammalia > Diprotodontia > Phalangeridae > Trichosurus > Trichosurus vulpecula. The sequence goes on from NC_050579.1 coordinate 15,112,809, forward strand.
GAGCCTCAAAGGCACAACAAAACCCTAAGACATCAGTATGATTATGCAGGCATAGGTTTTTGTGAATATGTTGGTGTGTATGTGTGTGTGTTGTTAATATGGGCAAATGCGGTTTGTGTGTAAATGTGTGTGTGTGTGTGTGTGTGTGTGTGCGCGCGCGCGCGGGGGGCATCCACAAGAGCCCCCGACAAGAACCACAAAGAACTGAAGAGCTCACTTCAAGCAAGTAAGAAGCAGAGGAAACATCTTATAGTCTACTGCTTCCAGGGGCTCTGCTTCTGTTTCTGCCCTGACCTTGGCCCCTCCTCAAGGCACAGGTTGATCTCCCTTCTGGAAGAGGTGAAAGGGATTGTGTAAAAAAGGCCTCCTCCTTCTCCAGGTGATGGAGGAAGATCAGTAAGGGGTGTGTGTGTGTGTGTGTGTGTGTGTGTGTGTGTGTGTAAAGAAGGGCTTTGATGTGAAAACAAGAATGAAAAAAGCTGAAGAGGCAGGTACAAATCAATGGATATGTCCAGGGAGGGTTGCAGAATGTCACGCTGAGGATAAAGAGAAAAAAGACTGAAGAAAAGATACAAGGCTCTTCCTGAAGAGAAGGGAGCTGGATGTTTAGAGCCTGGTCTTCCAAGGAGTGATGACGTGTGTGCAGATGCTCAGTGAGGCCAGAGGAAGAAGACGCACACGGTGGTGGTTGGTGCTTCCATGCTAAGGCAACTATTTATCTGGCTAGTGATAAGAGAGGGCAGCCAGGTGGTAAAGTGGATAGAGTGCTGGGCTTGGAGTCAGGAAGACTCATCTTCCTGAGTCAAATCTGACCTCAGATACTAACTAGCTGCGTGACCCTGGGCAAGTCATTTAACTCTGCCTCAATTTTCTCATCTGTAAAATGAGCTGGAGAAGGAAATGGGAACCACCCCAATATCTCTGCCACAAATGGGGTCACAACGAGTCAGATGCACCCAAAATAATTCAACAACAGTGATAAGAGAAGTGCGCTCTCTTCCTGGGCGTGTACCCAGGACAGAAATAAAGAACCTCTCCAGATCTGGCGTGTGAATCACCACTTCTAATGACTCATATTGGCACAAATAATCAGTCATAAGGGCTTAGCATTGCCAAGGATAATGCCAAGACTACGGGGCACAGGTGATATATTCATTACTGGTGCCCATTAAGGGAAGGGCTGCAGGAGAAAAATGCAAACTTGGGAAATAAACAGCTGGCTAAGAAAATGCTGTCTTGAGAATTAGATTGGGATTTAAAAACCACAAACAGACCACAGCTTGGCACAAACCTGAGATTTTTGGAAAATAGCTTTCAAAGGGCACAGAAAAATTATTGGTAGAAAAATCCCAGGGACTAACATTTTCATCTCAGAAGGAATGGGGAGCTCTCAAGAATGGAATTCTGAAGACACCGTTCTGATAATGAGGAAAAGGGCTGAAAAAATTTGGTTTTCTATGTTGCACGTTAAAGAAGAGAAGAGAATCAAAGAAAGGCTAGGATGGTGGGTGGGTGGCAATCAATTGGATGGTGAAGCTGTCCATCTCATTGTCCTATTTTCTCTACAGGGAAAATTTATTTTTGTATTGGAATGGGTGTAACCAGAATGGCATATAGGGAATTGACACATATGCCCCACACAGAAGCATGTAGAAAACATGCCATTTGTCCTATCCCATACCTCATCCTGCTCCTGCCTGCTATGAGGTGGCTCTCCCAGGAAATATCACAATCTGCCATGAAGTTGGACCCTGAAAGAGGACTTTGAACAGATTTAACACCAGGCTTCCTTAATAGGCGTTGCTACTCTGCCTGGATTCACTCCTCATTGGCTAGCTACAATTTTTTCTTTTTAGTTTTCAACATTCACTTTTGTTAGATTTTGAGTTCCAAATTTTTCTCCCCCCCTCCCTCCCCTGCCTCCTCCACAAAACAGCAAGTAATCTGATACAGGCTGTACATGTACAATCATGTTAAACATTTCCATATTAGTCATGTTGTAAAAGAAGAATCAGAACAAAAGGGAAAAAAACCACAAGAAAACAAAAACAAAAAAACAAAGTGAAAATAGTATGTTTCAATCTGCATTCAAACTCCCTAGTCCTTTCTCTGGATGTAGATAGCATTTTCCATCATGAGTCTTTTGTCTTGGATCATTGTATTGCTGAAAAGAGCTAAATCTATCATAGTCGATCATCACACAAAGTTGCTGTTACTATGTACAATGTTCTCCTGGTTCTGCTCACTTCACTCAGCATCAGTTCATGCAAATGTTTTCAGGTTTTTCTGAAATCTGCTTGCTCATAATTTCTTATAGCATAATAGTATTCCATTACATTCATATACCACAACTTGTTCAACCATCCCCCAGTTGATGGACATCCCCTCAATTTGCAATTCTTTGCCACCACAAAAAGAGCAGCTACAACTATTTTTATACATGTGGGTCCTTTTCCCTTTTTATGATCTCTTTTGGGATACAGACCTGGTAACGATATTGCTGGATCAAAGGGTATGCACAGTTTGGTTGTCCTTTGGGCATAGTTCCAAATTGCTCTCCAGCATGGTTGGATCAATTCACAATGCCACCAAGAAAGCATCAGTACGCCAATTTTCTCACATCTCCAACATTTACCATTTTCCTTTTTTTTTGTCATATTAACCAATATTGTAGGTGTGAGATGGTACTTCAGAGTTGTTTTAATTTGCATTTCTCTAATCAATAGGGATTTAGAGCATTTTTCATATGACTATAGATAGCTTTAATTTCTTCATCTGAAAACTGCCTGTTCATATCCTTTGAACATTTCTCAGTGGGGGAATGACTTATATTCTTATAAATTTGACTCAGTTCTCTATATATTTTAGAAATGAGGCCTTTATCAGAAACACTGGTAGTAAAAATTATTTCCCAGCTTTCTGCTTTCCTTCTAATCTTGGTTGCATTGACTTTGTTTGTGCAAACCATTTTTAATTTAATGTAATCAAAATCATCCATTTTGCATTTCACAATGTTCTCTATCTTTTGTTTGGTCATAAATTCTTCCCTTCTCCATATATCTGACAGATGAACTATTCCTTGCTCTCCTAATTTGCTTATGGTATCACCCTTTATAAGACAATTCTTTTACAGAAGTCCCCTAATTATTTGACTAACCTATTTACCCCAGCAACTATTCCAATCTCTTTGATCCCTCCTCAAACCTTCCATGTTGGGCTCTTTTCCATCTTCTCACCAGAGGACCTTGCCTCATTCTTCACCAAAAAATTGAGATCATTTCCTGAGAGCCCTCTTCTTCATTCCACACCACTCAGACATCTTTCCACACTATCTCCCCCTTTACTTCTATCTTGAATGAAGAGAGGACCCTTCTCTTTGTCAAGACAAACCCCTCTGTGTGCATTCTTGATCACATCTCCTTCTGTCTTCTCCAGTAGATTGTCCCTACTATCATCTCCACTCTCTAATATTCAATTTCTCCCTGTCTACTGGCTTCTTCTTTGTGGCTTACAAAAATACTCACGTCTTCCTAATTCTTTGCAAAACTCTTCACTGGATCTGGCCATCTCGGCTAGCCACCATCCTAGATTCCTCTTCCCTGTCTTGGCTAAACTCCTTGAGAAAGCTATCTAGAGAGGATTCTGGGAAGATGGTGGAGTCGGTCAGAAAATTCCAAGCTCTCAAGATTTTCCCCCACAAAAGAGTTAAAATAGCACCTTAGGGTGAACAAAGTGTGGGTGGAGACAAAGAAAAATAGGGGCACAACCAGGATCTTCCTCAGACAGTTTGAGAAGATCTGAAGAAAAACCCCAGGACCAGGTTTGGTCCCTGAGGGGAGTAAGCACCTCCAGGCTAGGTTCCATTTCAACAAGTGGCAAGCCACTTAAATAACTAGCGGCAAGCCCCAGGGGTAGTTGGTTTGAGAGGCTGCCTTGGGCCCAGCCACTGGAACTTTTCACCCAAGGATAGTGAGGGGAGTCCTGTGTTTGAGCCCAGGAAGATTGCGGGAACCTCTGCTGACAAGGAATGCCAGACTCAGCTGTGCTGGGAAGAACAGTGGGGGCTAGAAGGAACCAGTGCAT